>NC_051334.1:44401157-44701157 GCF_015220235.1 Choloepus didactylus | reverse complement strand
AAGCTTCTGTATGGGGACAGAGGCCTGAAGCTTCTCAGTCTGCCATCTTGACTGGGGTAGGACCATCCATGAGAAAGACATCCAGGAACTATATATACTATTATATTTCATAATCCCTGCAGGGCAGATGGCACCACTGGCCTAAAGAAGGCAAAAGATCTCAGAATTTGTCCCAAAGCATGACTTTAAAATACTGTGCCTACAGACATACCCACCTTCCTCCTCAGTTGCTATGTCGACCATCCCATCTTGTAGCATCTTTCCTTAGTATCTGTGGCCCTCTTACTGCTGCTGCTGCTGCTTCTACTCACTGGCAGCCCCAGGGCTCCTTAACTTCATCTGGTCACACAAACTGCTGTGTACTAGAGCCAAAGATCACCCAGGAGGCTCCCCACCCAAGCTCCAGAGAATTGGCTCAGCCCAGTCCAAAGCTCTGCCTTCCCAAAAACCAGAATGAAAGAAGGCAGGCTTTAGCTTATCTATGCAAAGGAGCAGGTGTGTGAAAGAGCTGTGAATTATGAGAATGTGATGTCCTGGTGGAGCAGAAGCTGTTGGTGAACCATCAAGGAACCCTCAACACTCACATTCTCATGTATTCTGACCTGATGGCTTCCTACTTCCAAGTACCTAGGACTCTGCCTGAGGGTTTTCTCTGGCCCCTGAAGTGAGCTAGACTTACACATGGAATATGCTGGAAGTGAAGGGGGGTTAATGGGTCTAGCAGTAGCCTGCAATTAGTGACTGAAAACATTGGTGGATAATACCCCCACTCACCTCTCACCTCTCAGGCAGGATAACTTTGAAGTGTGTTCCACACAGTCTTCCAGAGGTCCCCAGTGACATTGAGCCCCAGTTGCCCACACCAATGATGTTCTCATTAGCTCACCCTGTATTGGCTCCCTTTCCTTCCCTTCTTGCTTACTGTCTCCTATACTATTGCTTCCTGCTAACACCCCTCAAATCCTTGAATCAAGGTATGCTTCTGAGGGAACCCAACCTAAGAGGAGGTAGCTAGAACATGGGATGCATGGGGTTGTGGCTAGCAAAGAGGCTGCACACACCAGCTGGGACCATGTTGTGATAAGACTTTATTCCGTGGTGGCTAGGCTGTGAATACTTGATTAGACCCTTATCAAGAAGATCACCCTGGAAATAGAGAGAAGAATGGATGTAAGCAGTGGTTCTCAAGGTGTGTTCCCCAGACCAGCAGCATATGTGTCATCTGGGAACTTGTTAGAAATGCAAATTCTTGTCTCTACCCTAGACTACTGAATTGTATACTCTGGGGATGGGGCCCAAAATTTGTGTTTTAACAAGCCCAATCACTGGATTAGTGAGTGGAGAAGAAATTGGGAACATGGCAACCAGTTATTAGGTTACACTAAAAGCCCAGGTGAGAGACCTAAAGGCCCTTCTCCCACCCCCCTCCTTTTTTTTTCTTTTGCTTTGGATTGTGCTCTGCAAACAGAGTGTGATTAATAGATACTTTGGCTTGATATCTCCCATCAGGTGGGGTTGGTAATGAGAGGGGCACAGGAGGGAAGAGGTAGGGAGAGGAGGGAACCTGGATACTGGGGTGACTCGATTTATATGAATTTTATTCACGACTGATCATACCGTACTTTGAGCATGATCTCTTTTTCAGTCTCAGGGACAAAGTCTTCTCCTAAAGAAGTTGGGGCATCAGCCAAATCTGATGTCTTCTTTTGTGCAAACAGCAGCTACTCCCCCATCTGAAATCAAGATCCCATGGCTTATGGGGCCTGAGAAGTATTGTAAATCTGAGAATTAAATCCCCATAAACTGAGCAATAAAAGATTTTTAATAGCAATTACTTCCTGAAAAAGGGAACATTGTGTGTGGACAAGGGGGAGGGATAGAGTTTGGGAAGATGGATAAGCGATCTCCTGTTAAGTGACCTAAAATCCCAAATTAGTTTTTGTTGGTTTGAGACCTAATCCATATTATTATTTGCTGTTGCCTGACCACCTTTTCTTTGTTTTTTTTTTTTTGTTTGTTTGTTTTCAAAGTCAGCTTGTCCAGGGTCCTTATAAGTCATGAGTTTTCAGAACCCCATAATTATGCACTGCAACGTTGTCCAATGGCATCCCAGACCCTCAGGGCCTATTTGCTGAGCTGTGGGAACTCAAAGTGCAGCACCAGTCCTCAGGGCTGGGGTGGGTGAGGGAGACGTGGTTGGCAATTGCCCATCCCACTGGGACACCAGCTCTGGGAACAACGAAGCCTTTGACTGAGGCCTTCACGGGGAACTGGGTGACATTCTCTGGGCCAAAAGGAGCAATTGGGAAGGTAGTTTTGTGGGTTGTCTTCTGAGCCAATATTGAAACTAGGCTGTAGGGAGTCTGAAAGGAGCCTGGCAGAGGAGGAAAAGGCCCTCGCTGTGCCAGAGACTGCACGAACCCATGACCTATCAAACAGAATCAGTGTGGTGAGGAAATATTTCTGACTGGCAAAGATGAGTCCACTGTCTAGTGATTTACCGTAAGCAGTGATGGCCCATGTCCTGCTTGGTGGAGTGTGGCCTGTTGAAGGAGAACCTGGCTGAAATGATTGCTGTATTATTTATCTTCGACCAGAAAAATGCATGCCTTTCAAGAGTTGCTGAAGAGGGGGAATCTTTTGTTATTGCAAAGCCCTAAAAGGTCATGGTATGCCCTTCTTAACTAGACAGATTGAGTTATTGCTTGAGCTCTGTTGCATAAAATTAATGTGAAAATAAAGATGTGCATGCACAAGAATTTACTAGGCATATGGATATTTTTCATAAACAAAGAGAAATAATTAGCTTGAAGAACAGGCTATGGTTGGCTATACCCAGGGACTTTTCAAATCAACTAGGGTTGCTTTGTAGATTAAATACAAAGCTGCTATAAAATGAGTAAGCACAAAACCTCTTGTCAGATAGAAAGACTAATGGGGCCAGTGTCAGCCCTTGGCTAGAGAGAACAAATCCACAGGGCCAACTCAGTCCCTTTGAAGCTCCCTTAGCAGAGGGGCATCTGGTCATGTCCATTTGCAGCAATGTTCCTGGTTGTCATAACAACCAGCTGTGGAATGATCGATCTGGATGCTGAGTGTCCTAGCCAGTTCAGTCGTTAGAAACTGACATAGGTTTTAATTATTTCAGTGAGTTTCATAATTGATGTGAACAGATTTGGCAGTGATTGGCTTGATTGCTTAGTTATCAACCCAAGGGTGGTCAAAGAAGCAGGGAAAGGGCCGCAAAGACTGGCCAGGCCGGCCTCTGCTTTTTACAGAACTGAAGCCCAGAGGAAAAAATAACATCCAAGTCACCTGGCTGGTGTGTGGGAGAACTGGGATGAGATATTCAGGCTGCAGTTCTCCACCCCTCCCTGCCATCAGCACTTTCTGGTCAGTCCGCAGCCCATTCTCTTTATTCACAGAAATAAAACTTAGCCATTTTTTAAAACGCTGCTTTTTTTTTCTCAATAGAAGCGAATTCCCTAAAGACATAGCTTAATTAAGCTAGTATAAGAAAAATAGCAGCAATAACTGTAAAAATGATGCGAGATAAATATGAGCATTCTTTGCAGCTTAATTTATTATGATTTTAAAAGGGTTGCAAAAGCTCGCCTTGCTTTGGTGAAACATAGTGCAATTTTACAATTCCCCTCAGTTATAAATTAATATAGGGCATTAGGGATGAGGCTCATGGGGACTACACAGCACCAGAGAAATGAATGGCTTTGGGTATGGACCCCCAACCAGTCCTACAAATGACACAACTTGTCACAGAGTTAGTCCCCAAAGAGGCATATTAATTTCTAATAAATAAACCTAGACACCTTTTTAAAACATTTGCTTTTCTCTATAAGCACGTTCCCCACGTTGCTCTGCTCAGAGGGGTTTTGATTTGGGAATCAAGGAGCTGTGGGAGGCTGATCTTAAGCCAACCTACATGAACATGCTCTTCTGACATTTGGCTCTTCCCTCTTAGAAAGTCTAAATTCACAGCTGAGATTGCATGCTAATGACAAGAAAAGCTAACATATTGCAGACTGGTTAACCATGATCAGCATAGCCCAAAGTTTCCCCTTCAGAAATATCAGAAAACTTCAGAATCTGTCCAATTCCCAATTGCAAGAAAGTAAAATCTAGGGAGCTTTAGGAAAAGCAAGGATTAGAAGAAACAATCTATCAGGGCTTTTTTTTTTCTTCCTCATAGGGTCTTGAAAGGTTACTGAGAGAGGCTTGTGGGAGCTTAGCAACTCACTGGGGGAAGCTTGAGATAAAAGACAAGCCTCAGGCCCCTATAGATTTCTGGTTAGAAATGTAGTCACTTTGAAACTGAAAACCCAAGAGCAGGCCTTCGATGGCCTTAAAAACTCAGAAAAGCCAAGCAGTGCATCTGAGGACTGAAGACGCGGGCTGTGTTCCTACGGATCCATTATCTCCAGATAAACCATACCTGGGCAAACTGTTCCACTGACTTCAAAGAACCTCCTCTCTATCCCCTCAGAGTGGGCTTCACTGTTCCTAGTACTTTTGTTCGGAGGACTTAAGTTTCCAGTCCTACCATTCCTCACCCAGGAAAAGTAAAGGTAGCTTCTCCTTGTGTGAATAATAATAATAAGATCCCTCAATAAATTAATGCAGAGGGATGAGTGAGCATCTGGTGTTAGGGATTCTGATTGATGGCAGCAGCCCTGGGCTCCCAAACACCCCCAGCTGCCTGTATTGGAAGTGGATGGGGTCTTGGGGGGCAATGTTGTGATGGATAGGCAGTGGTGGGTAATACATTGTACAGGGTGATCATCTGGGCTGCCCAGAGTCTCCATTTGAGCATGAAGGGAACTGCCATTTGGAATGTCTTCCATGGAATGGAAGGTTAGTTTGATTTTTTTCTCACTTTATTTCAGTAAGGGAACAATTGGTCGGGTAATTGACTCATGATAAATCACAGTAATGGCCCAATATACCCAAGCTCAGTCCAATTCCAAATCAAGGCTGATGCAGGCCAGAAACAAAACATAAAATTGATTTATCCTAAATTAATTCTTCACTAAAAAAGGTCAATGTCTCCCTGAAGGAATCTCTCTTTTATAAAAGCAACAGTGACACAGCTTCCAGAAAATGGGATCAAGGCATAAGTAAACTAGCAAGTCACCATCTGTGTCTCCAAGGAGCATAAGATTGGTATCTTTTGGGGGTAATTCAACATGAAATGTAGTTATCTCTAAATAAGAGGAAGAACAAGTAAGAAGGAGTCTGTTCCTTCAAATTCATTGCAGGTTTTGCACTGGTCTTGCAGGGAGTTGACTATTACAGGAGCAATGGTTGAAATAAGAAAAAGCCTCAACTAATTATTGATTTCCTTACATTAACTGAGAAGATATAGTATTTGGAATTCAATACACTGATGGTCTAATATCAGAACAATGACTACTAACTGTTTTGAATTGTGACACCTCTTCCAAGTATTTTAAATGGTCACCAATTATTGAACACTTATATAGCATACCTATGTTAAGTTTTTTTATGTTTATTAAGTTATTATAATGACTAGCCCCCACTTTATATGAGGAATTCTTTGCTCCAAAAAGGTGTGAGACAGAGAAGGGAAGGAAACCAATACAGGGTGAATTATCAAGCCAGGTACAAAGCTTGCCTGGCATTGTCTTTTTTGCCCTATTATTCTCCTTGTGGGCAGAATGTCTTTTATTTGCCCCACTTTCCTGGTTTCTTTCCAGATTTGCTGCAAAAGCCCACCAACTCAAATCTCACTCTTACTCCACCCTCCAAACATGTCCTTCACACTGATGCAGAAAAATATTTTCCTGACTGTTTTTCCTGAACTGGTCAGGTCATGCCCTTGATAAAAGACTTCATTTGCCCCCAAGATGGAATCCATGCTGCTTGGTCTGACAACTAGACCCCTTGATGACTCCCCACATCCCCTACTGCCTTTCCAACATCACCTCTTCTTCTCCTCTTCATCTCACCCCAGCTTCTGCTCATTCTTTTGGGAGGGCCAGGCTAGGAGCCTTTGACCCAGTTGGAAGGTCAAGATCACTTCATTCCTCCTTCCACACTAAGCTCAGAGCTAAATAATCTTTAAAGTTCTGCATATCTTTTCATCAACCACCCTTGACTGTGAATTTTTTGAGGGTGGGGATGTATTAGGTAAATCATATGAAATTATAGTTCAAAACAAAACAAGTTATTAAAGCCCTTCCTTTGTGACTTCTTCCCATAAAGCTGCCCCCTACACGCAAAACATGTTTAATAACTTGTTGTCTGCAAACCAGGCACCACAGATCTGTGTTTATTTATTACACAATTAGGTTGGGGGCAATACCTCTGAGGACAACTTGCAATTTTGGTTTTCTTCTCTGTAGCCCCAGTGATTTTTTCAGTACCAACAGATCAAGTATAAGAGATCTTGATGAATGTGTGTTGAATGAATGGATGCTTGAGTTGAAAGGGACATCAGATATCACCCACCAAGACCTCTTGCCTCTTCATTTCAGAGAGTAGACCAAGGTGTGTATGTAGTGGTTCAGTCAAAGCCACCCAAGTGGTGAAGGGCAAAACAGATCAGATCCAGTTCCCTGGATTGTCTGCCCAGTGTTCTTTCCTATACCCTACAATGCCTCAGCCACCATGTTCTATTGCCCCTCCCAAATCTGCTTGAGAGCTTTGCTGAAATCAGTTAATTGTTTATTACTTTACCTACTTCACGTCTTACTTTTCCTTGCTATCTTGAATTTCACAGTTTGTGATTGCCACCACCGAAACATGATCCAAGCTTTCCTTGGATGGAAGATGCATACCTAGAAAGGAACATCTTTTATTTCATACATTCTCTATGACCTACTCCCTATGAAATTGCCCAGACATGTGACTCATGCTTGAAAACTTGCAACCTACAAAGCAGACACCACAGACATATGTTTCTTGAAGACAGCTTATAATTCAAACTCTGGATTGGAAGATAATTCTGATGCCAATCAAACGCTTGTGGAGCTCATTAATATCCTCAATGCAATAGGGAACAGAAAGGAACACTAAGGTATAACCTCTGCCCTCAAGATGCTTATAAGTTTATTGGTAAGACAAGATTAGCACACATGAAACAATGCTAAATTGTGTGGCAGGAAAGAAGAGAAAGAATCACTGTACTGAATCCAAAGGTTTTAATATATTATCTCATTTATTCCTCACAACAATGCAGGTGAGGTAGTTGTGTTTCTTTCCATTCTGAAGATGAGGCAATAGAAGCTCAGAGAGGTTACCTGGCATCTCTAAGTTCACTCATCTAGCAAGTGGTAGAGCTGGAATTCAAATGCCGGCAGTCACATTCTAGGCGAGCTTCGCCACACCACATTGTCTTCTGTAGCTTTGCAGCACAGACCACATGAGTCAGGAGATCCCAGAAAGGAGGGAGGTTGCTGAGATCTGGAGTGCACAGGAAGGGTTTTGGGAAGAGGTGGAATCCAAGTTGGTTCACAATATGGATCAGCAGAGGAGAGAATACCAGTCAAAGAAACAAAATGAGTAAAGGCAGAGATGAGGGACACTGAGGAGCTTCTATGTTTTGGACACATGCTAAACTATTATAAACATCATCTCACTCATTCCCCCAGTGACCATAGATCCTATCCAAAGGTAAATCTTCACCCCTCATATTACTTATCAGCAGCATTTGACCCAATAGATCCCTCCTTCTTCCTTGAAACCCTCTTTACTTGATTTCCAGGATAGTCAGCTCTTTGAGTTTTTATCCTGTCTCTGGTCATTTCTTCTCAGTCCTCCTCATTTCCCTGGCATCTAAATGTAGGAGTACCCCAGGGCTCAGTCCTTGGACCTCTTCTATTTTCTGTCTAAAGCCACTCCTTTGGTGAGGTCATCCAATATTAATATTTTAAATATAATAAATACCCAATCTAAATGGTTTAAATATTATAAATATCCACACATACATGCACACTCCCAGAAATTCCAGTGCCAGCCAAGATAGAGTAAGCCATCTTAGTCTACCTCTTCCACTGATTACAGATAAAACTTCTGGACAGAGTATACAAAGCAACTACCTGAAGATCCTGAAAAGTAAACAATAGCAGGTGGATGGAAGGCAGGGGGAGTCAAAACTTGAAGAATGACCAGTACTAGTGAGATTTCTGTTTCTTTTCTTCTCTTGTGTCTCCTAACTTGATGCAAAGGTAGCCTGGAGCCTGAATATCAGAACTGTGAAGTGGGGATGTACACCAGAAGCTTCAAATAGAAATCCCACTCTTTCTGGCTGGAGGACTGGGGAAATAGGCCCTTGAAAGCTGGAGAATATGGGGGAATCCTGTTCTTTTCTTTTCTTTTCTTTTTCTCTTTTTTCTTCCCTGGCCCTGTGTCTGAGTCCAGCCCCAGTCGTGTGTCTGCACGTCTATGGTGGTGATGGTGGTGGCACAGATACCAAAAACTTGTCTGTCTGACTAGTAGAACCAGGAAAAGGGGTCCATGTGTGAAGAGTATGGGAAGAATCCCTGTTATTTTTTTCTCCCTCTTTTCTCTTGCTGCTTCACTGGTGCAGTTACAGTGCTGAAGGTGAGGGTGTGCTAAAACTTGGAGAAAAACCAATGTTTTTCTGGCCAAGGGAACTGGGAAAAGGGTATCTTGGGAGCTGGAGAGTGTGGAGGATATCCCAGAGAGGAGAGAGCTGGAGAAGAGAATCCCCTCTAATCATGTCTATGAACTGATACAAGACCTGGGCTTATCCCTAAGCTGTGTTTGTGGAAAACAGAATCAACAAAGCATAGTAGAGTCTTTGAGAACTGAACTATGATATAAATCACTCCTAAGTCCCACTCAAACCCCTGAGTGTTACATGTACTGAACCAGTACAAACACTATAGCAATGGCTTTGAAAACCGAAATGACATTTGAACCATAGAAAATGAGATAGAACTTGTGGTCTGAACCTAACCATGTTGATTTCCTGATAAAAAAATTAAATTAATTGACATTTTCCAGAGGATTTTAACAGGATCTAGTTTCACAAAATAATAATCAATATGTTCAGAATGAAATCCAAAATTATTCAACATATAAAGAACCAGGAAAATCAGACCAATTCTCAAGCAAAAGGACAATAAGCAGATTTCAAAGCAGAGACTTGAAAGCAGCTATCATAATCATGTTCCATGAGGTAAGGGTAAACACTCTTGAAGTGAATGGAAAGATAGATGCTCTCAACAGAGAAATCAAAATTATAAAAAAGAACCAAAGGAAAATTTTAGATCTGAAAAATAATTCACAGGATGTGTTGAACAACAGAATGGAGAGACAGAGGAAAAAGTAAATGAACTTTGGCATACATGAATAGAAATTATCCAATCTGAAGAAGAAAGAAAGAAAGAAAGAAAGAAAGAAAGAAAGGTAAAAGAAAATGTACCCATCTACAAAAATTGTACAAAAATTAACTCAAAATCATTCATAGACTTAAATGTAAAACATGAATCTATAAGACTTTTAGAGAAAAATAAAAGAGGAAACCTTTTTGCCTTGAATTAGGCAATGAGTTCTTGGATAGGATGCCAAAAGCATGATCTATAAAAGAAAAAAAAATTATAAACCGGGCTTCAACAAATTCTAAAACTTTTGCTCTTCCAAAGGCACTTTTAAGAGAATGAAAAGACAAGCTATGGACTTGGAAAATATATTTACAAACCACATATCTGACAAAAGACTTGTAAGCAAACTATATAAAGAATTTTCAATGCTCAACAATATGAAAACAAACAACTCCCTAAGAAATGAGCAAAAATCTGAACAGGTACTTCAACAAAGAAGATATTTGGATGGAAAGTAAGCACATGAAAATATGCTCAACATCACTAGTCATTAGGGAAAGGCAAACGAAAACCACGAGATACCGCTACACACCTATTAGAATGGGTAAAAATAAAATAAGTAAACATTAAAAAAATCTGACATTCCTGTTGGAAATGCAAAATGCAGCCACTTTAGAAAACAGTTTTGCAATTTCTCACAAGGTTAAAAATAGACTTTCCATAGGACTCGACAATCTCGTTCCTAGTTATGTACCCAAGAAAACTGAAAAATTTTGTACAAAAACCTGTATATGGATGTTTATTCCAGTTTTATCACAATTTTTAATAAGTGGAGACAAACCAGGTGTCCTTCAATTGGTGAATGGATGAACAAACTATAGTACATCCATTGATGTACAAACTATTGACAACATGGATAATCTCAAATGTATTATGATGAGTGAAAGAAACTAGAATCGAAATGCTACACACTGTATGAATTAATTCATATGACATTTTCTGGAAAAGGCAAAACTATAGGGATGGAGAACAGCTCGTTGCTTGCCAAGGGCTGGTGATGGGGGGAGGGCTTGGTTCCAAATGGTCAAGAGGTTTTGGGTAGGGAGAGTGGAGTGGCTCAAGCATGCAGAAAGGGTGAGTTTTCCCCAGAGGCAGAGGGTGGGCCTTCCACCTTGATGCTCAGGAAGAGTGCTGCCACCCCAGGCCTCAGAGAGGGTGGAGCACATTCCCCAGGTATTGGGGAGAGCCTGACCACCACCCCACTGTTCTGAAGGGGTTGAGCATGTGCCCCAGAGATGCAAGAGAGTCCGGGTACTGCCCAGATGTTTGAGGAGGGTAGGGCAGAGAAGGTGGTCTCCCCAGTGTGTGGCTATGTTGGAGCACTCACCCCAGCATTTGGAGAGAAAAGGGCTGCCGTGTAAACCTTCGGAAAGGGTGGCACAGCTGCTTTCTCAAGCTTCGAGGATAAAACATTGTTCTATAAATGACTCTGAGACTTTGAAATCTAAAGGAGTTTGCCCTGTGGGTTTTAGGAAATGTTTTGGTCCCTTAAACCCTGTTTTCCTTTCAGTTTCTCCTTACGGCAATGGGAATGTTTATCCTATGACTGTCACTCCTTTGTATATTGGCAGCAGATAACTTGTTTTAAGTTTCACAGGCCCACAGCTAGAGGAGAATTGTGCCTTAAGACAGACGATGCCTGTAACTGATTTTGATAAGATCTTATACTTACCTATTGTTACTGAAATGATTTAAGTTTTTGTGATATTGTGATGGGATGAATGTATTTTGCATATGGAAAGATCATGTCATTTTGGGGTCCACGGGGTGGAATGTGCTGGTTTGGATGTATTATGTCCCCCAAAACACCATGCTCTTTAATGTAGTCTTGTGGGGGGCAATGTATTAGTGTTGATTAGGTTGGAATCTTTGGATCAGGCTGTTTCCATGGAGATGTGACCCACCCAACTGTGGGTAATACCTTTGATTAGATAATTTCTATGAAGGTGTGGCCCCGCCCATTCAGTGTGGGTCTTGATTAGTTTACTGGAGTCCTATAAAAGCTCACAAATAGAAGAACCTCAGTGCAGCTGCAGCTAAGAGAGACATTTTGGAGAACACCATTTTGAAACGCAACCTGGGAGCAAGCAGATGCCAGCCACGTGCTTTCCCAGCTAACAGAGGTTTTCCGGATGCCAATGGCCTTTCTCCAGTGAAGGTACCCTTTGTTAATGCTTTATCTTGGACACTTTATGGCCTTAAGACTGTAACTTTGTAACTTCATAAATCCCTTTTATAAAAGCCAATCCATTTCTGGTATTTTGAGTAATGGCAGCATTAGCAAACCAGAACACCAGGCAAATGGATAGTTGGTCACCCTACCCAAGGACAAGTTCCTCCAGGAGCAAGCCACATCTGATGACTGAGGCAGGAGGGTGTACAAAGACCATTTCTGCCTGATATGGGACACTCCGTTGGACAATACTGATTCCAGAGCTTCCCGCCAGTTCAGCTGAAGCTTTGCTGGGCCTGCATTGCAGTTCAATTTCTTTCTTTGCTCAATCATGCTTATTCCAACCTCCCTATAATAGATGTTGATCCCTGATATCCCGGTCTCAGAGTCTGCTTTTGGAAAACCCAACCTGTGGCCCTCCTTCCATCCTTGCCTCACCCCCACACATCAGCTATTCTCAACACAGTAGCCAAAGTGATCCTTTTAAAATGTTAATGTTGCCCACCTCACTCAAAGTATAAGCCTCAGTCCTTAGAAAAGCTTACAAGGCCCTCACAGTCTGGCCCTTGATTGCCACATCTCTGACCCTGCCACTACTGCTCTCACCCTCACTCTTTCCACTCCAAACATACAAGCCTTCTTGCTCTTTCCAAAGCAGGCATGCAAAAGAGCCTACCCAGAGCCTTTGTACCTGCAGTTCTCTCCACCTAACCACTCTTCCCTTAGATACCCTCTGTATTAGTTTCCTAGGCTGCCATAACAAATTACCACAAACTTGGTGGCTTACAACAATGGAAATTTATTCACTCACAGTTTTGGAGGTCAGCAGTCTGACAGTGCCATGTTCCCTCCAGGGGTTCTAGGGAAAAATCCATTCCTTGCCTCTTCCAGCTTCTGATGGCTTCAGGGCTGGTGGCTGCATCACTCCCATCTCTGCCTTTGTCTTCACATGACCTTCACATGCCCACCTTCTCTGGGTCTGTCTTCTCTTCTGTCTAAGGACAATTGCCATCGGATTTAGGGCCCATGTGATAATGCAGTATGATTACCTCTTGAGATCCTTAACTTAATTACATCTGCAAAAACTCCTTTTCCAAATAAGGTCACATTCACAAGTTTGGGGGTTAGGATATAAGACCACCATTCAACCCACTCTACCCTCGTAGTTCACTTCTTCACTTCCTTCAAATCTTTCCTCAGAGGATGCCATCTCAGCATTTGGCCTACCATCGTCACCTTGTTTAAAATTGAAACTACCCTACTCCATCCCCCTTCCCTGCTTAATTTATCTCCATAGTACTTTATTGCCACCTGACATATGGTATCTTTTCCTTATGCTTATTGTCTGTCTCCCCATTGCATCCCCACCCCTAGAACAATGCCTGGTGTGCAGTAGTAGCATTGAATGAGTGACCATCCCCATTTTTGGATGAATAAGCAGGCATAGAGAAGTCAAGTAATTTTCCCAAGTATGGCATTCAAAGCAAGGTCTCTCAGGCTAAAACTCATGTTCCTAACTTGATGACATAACATCCTGCCCTGAGAACAGAGCCTTTACTGGACCAGGACAATTCCCTGCTGCGTTGCTGACCTCTAGGAATGTCTATTGTCTCAGGCTTGAGGAAACATCTAGTCAATTTATAACCCTTAGACTGTCTAAAATAACCAGACACCTCCCCACATCTAAATGTCTTCCCTAGATCTCAATTTCACATGATAATATTCTCTGTTAAAGAAGTTTTCTCTTCTAACTAACCTAAATCTTTCATATTGCAGCAGAGGTTGTTTTCTTCTTCTCTCTTGAGTGGCAAGAGAGAGCAGCTGCTCTCCAATCCCCTTGCATTTGGAGATTATTATCAAGTCACCCTGTGGGCATTGCTGTTCTAGACAAAACACACCAGACAAGTTCCTTTAGCTTTTTCCAGAAATCTCATTTTATTGTCTCCCTCCCTCTCCCTTCTCCCCTTCCCTGCATTGGGTTTCTGATAAAATGCAGGATGAGATTTTTGGCTTTTAGCATGCGCTGCCCTTAGGTGATGTTCTATAAATAATGAATGGAACAGAACAACATTTTAAAAATGCATGTTTTGGCACAAATTCAATTAGTGGTGTTGGCACTTGCTAACCCACAAATAAATGCATTTTCCCTGGCAACCAATGCCTAGCCCTGGATCTTAATGCCTATTTTCTGGGAGTCTTATTGCAAACTGCACTTTCATAAACAGTAGAGAGTGCTAAGACATAGAAGGGGAGAGTCAGGAAATAGTCCCACCCAAGTCACAGGCAGGGACACTGAGGCAGGAAGAGATTGTGCCCCTTTGGGGTAGACAGATAGCCTGGGCTTCCCATGCTGGGTCACACTGATTCATAGAACTCCAGAGGCCAAAGGCATTTGCTCATTCCTTCATGCAAGCTGCTCTGGAAAGTAAGGACAGATAAAATCGAAGCTGATACAGTGTTTGGATGGACATTACTCTGTGCTCTGTGGGCCAGATTCTCAGCCTATGAAGCTTTGTGGCAATGTGTGTGGAGCCTCATGCAAGTTGATGGGAATTTCTATAACAAGGGAAGTTTAAGCCAAATTCTCAACCAATATAACTCTGTGAATTCCCATAGAATTACATAAGTTGAGAATCTGGCCTATGTGTACATGCATGTATATGACTTGCATTATTTTATGAGTTCAATCTTACTGTAGACATAACCATAAAAGTCCCTCTATTATATTACTTCGTTTTGGAGGGGGGTCATGATCTTAGACTGGGATTCCATCCATAGTGGAGTAAATGGGAATACACACACACACACACACACACCAGGTTTTGTGCAAGCATAAGGAAAGTCCACGTTATTCAAATCCACTGGGCACACTTCTGATTTTGTTTTTTTATTTTGCTTCTGTTTTTCCAGGATGTTTTGTTTTCCTCCATATTTTGTCTGATTGAAATATGATGACCCCATTTTTGGACAGTTCTAATCAACCCTGGACAGACAAGCTCTTTAAATTCTTGGGAAGGCACTTGAGAATTCCATTCAGGAAGTTCCAAACACAAGAGCAATTTAGAGTTGGCTGTCGATGCCTCCCCCGGTGCAGGTGGCTTTTATCTTTATTATGGATTATTCAATGAAACATTTTGGTCATTTGAGTTTATTTTGAATGTAACATTTAAACCTGTAAAGAATAAATCCCATATGTGCAAGGAGGAATAACAGCAGAAAAGGAGACATGGAAACTTTCACCTTCTCCCTCTAGCCATTGGTTCCAGGCCAACCCAGGTCTGCATTGGCAGGACATATCAACTTTTCAATGAATGCCATTTTTTTTGTACTGTGTAAAAAAGGTTGGTGGTCTTTGTCTTGTAGGTTTATATAGGCAACTACCTACAGCGCTGGCCTGAGCCCAACAAGTCAGAGCTGATTCTGTGGCAGAAAAGCTCAAGAGTGTTTGGACTCAAATGGAGGTCATTTCTCATGTCCCTGAGTCGGTGTTGTTGTAAGCCATAATTAGAATGTCTCTGATGACCGTTCACTGCCTCTGCTCTGCACAAATTGGTTTTCCTCCCAGGGATGTGGGTGTTGTCTGTCCTTTATGATTTCAGGCTTTTCTTCCCCACCCCTATCTACCCAAGGCTTGTGACTACCCTTCTCTCACAGTTCAAAAGCTTTCAATTCAGCCAATTACTGTGCAGTTTTTCCATTCTCCAGGCCTTGGGTTGGGCTCTAATATGAAAGACGTCTCAGCCTTAAGAAGTTCACAGACTTCAGGGAGGGGGAGACCAAAGTCATGCCCAACACATGGCATCATCAAGCTGGGCAGCAATGGAGGTGCAGTGAACTATGACTTGTGGGGGGGGGGGGGGGGGGAGCAAGGAGGGGATCCAGCAAAGAGGAGATAGCCAAGGATTAAGGCCTTGAAAGATTTGAGTAAGATTTTGTCAGGCAGTGGAGGGAAGAATGTTCCAGGCTGAAGCAACCCAAAATATTAAAGTATTTGTATCATTTCAGGGACCCCTTCAGTGGCTCCTTAGCCATCCTGTTAAAGGGCAAATGCCTCAGCATACCTACAAAGCACCCACTTGGCTGGCATCTCTTGGTCCCCCAAATTCATCTTTCATTGTTTCCCTTTCTCTTGACCTACACCCAAAACATTCTTAACTACATGGGCCACACCTTTTAACATTCCTGCACATTTGCATTTGTTCCCGTGCCCCTTTGTCTGGCTGACTTCCTCTCATCCTCTAGGACTCCATTTAAGTTTTTCCAGGATCCTCTCCCTGACTCCTTTTCCCATCTCCAAAGGTGATATTTGATGTCCCTCAGGGGTATGTTCATGGCCATTTGTACACACCTTTATCAGTACTGTCATTGCTAAGCCCTTGTGGCAGGGAGTGGGCCTCTCAATTCTGTGTCCAAAGCACCTAACACACTGCCTAGCACATAGTAGACACTAAAAAAATATTTGATGGATAAAAAATGAAATCTTCCAAACTCACTCCTTCTCCAGCAGTCTCTCTCTCTCAGTAACGGGCACCATCATTAGCTAATTGCCCAAGCCATAAACCTAGGAATCAGCCTTGATGTCTGTCTTTTTCTTTTGTAACCACATCAATCCATTAGCTAGCTGTTCTTGTCAGCTCTGCCTCCAAGACATATCATGATGCTGTCCACAACGCCATCTCCACTACCATCCTCTCATTTCAGGCACCATCATCCCTAACCTAGACAACTGCAAGAGCCTCCTACTGTGTTTCCCCTGACCTTCCACTTTTGCCCCTGTATAATCAACCACCAATACAGAAGCCAGAGTGATTTTTCTTAAGGGTAAGTCTGAACATGTTTGTCTTAGCCTCAGATCCCCTTCAACTTCCCAGGAAGCTGAAGTGAGGGACAAAGGAAGTAAAGCAGGGAAGGATGGAGAACCAATGGAGGGTGTGTTACTGTTTCGTATCAAGCAAAACTGGTTGCTTGAGCTCATGGGCTGGATTCCAATAAGCCATATAAGGACTGCATCTCAGGACATGTCTGTCCAAGGAAGAGAAAGGGGGAAGACTACCAACTTCTGTCTCCTGTGCATCAAGAGTCCACTCTATGAGACATTAACTCTCTTCATTTATAGGCTGCACATGTATAGGCATTGCCTGGGTGCCTTAGCAGACAAACTGCTCAAAGGCACTGTTGTGAAGTAGTATCTAAGAGCTATCTGATACAATGCCACCCCCCTTCCTGAAACTTTCTAGAAGATACCCATTCATTTCATATAAAATCCGTGGCTTACAAACCTCCCGTTACTCCCCAACTCATCTCCTACTATCCCCTTCTTCAGACATCTGCTCCAGCCACACCGATTTCTTGTTGTTCCTTGAATATTCCAGGCTTGCTTCTACTTTATTGACTTTGCATTTACTAGCCTCTTCCTGAAATGCTCTTCTCCCAGATTCACATGGCTGCTGTCTACTTGTCATAGAGGTCTCACTCCAGAAGTCCCCTCCTTGGAAAGCCCTTCTCTGTTTCCCAACCTAAAGTAGCCCTCATCCCCACCCAGTCACTCTCTATCATATCACCTGGTTTTATTTTCCTGATAGCACTTATCACCATCTGTAACTACCATACTCATTTGTTTGCTTATATATTGTCTTTCTCCTATGCCTAGAATGTAAATGCCATGCAGGTTTAGAGATGGCTGGTAGAAGGTTCTGGACGCTGGGATCATTTGGAAAATGGACCTGACCTCATCTCACCTCAGGACCAGGCCTCCTTCCTAGGCTTCCCAGGTGATAATTGGTGAATCAGATATTGCCCTTGGAGTCAAAGAGAAAGAGTTAGAAGAAGAGACCCTTCCCCCTACCAGCCCCTGATGGCATCTTTGTTTCCTCTAATATAGTAATTTCTGATCTTATGACTCCCTCCTTCCCATTTAAAACCCTTTAAGAGTATGGTTAGGATGAGTTATGTACCCCAGAATGAAACATGTTCTCAATTTCAATCACATACTTGTGGTGTGAACCCATTGTAAATAAGACTTTTTATAATGTTATCTTTTATTAAGGTGGAGCCAACTGAATCAGGATAGGTCTTAATCCTAATCCTTGAGGCCTCATAGAGAGAAAGGCATGGGGAGGAGCTAGAAGCCAGAAGAGAGAGAAGAGGACATGGCTTTCTGACCAGAATGCCAAGGAACACCAAGAACCGCCAGCCAGCTAGAATGCTACTTACCCAGGAGGAAGCAAGCCTTCCAGCCTCCCAAACTGTGAGACAATAAATTCTCATTGTTTAAACCAGCCCATTGTATGTTATTTGTCATTGCAGCTGGGTAACTAATTCAAAGTTTCCCATTGCCTCCAGTATAAATTCCCAAACTCAGGATTTTGTAGAAGACCCTCCTTAATCTGAGGTCTGTCTGCCTAGTTGCTGAGCAATTATTCATCTCTCTGTTCTCTTCCTTACTTCTCTTTGCCAGGACTTGCTGGAGATGGATGAACAGGTTGTACAGGGCACTGTTCTAGACGGCACTGTTGTCATCTCTGTGAATACCTTCCCCTTGAGCTAGACACTCACACAACTAGAACCAGGCAGCCCTACCCTGCCCTCATCTGCAGTTCTCTAAAACACCTTGCTGGCTTTTGCCCTCCCCCATCCCCCCCACCCCCTACCCCACCCCCAGCCAGGGCCCTTTCACTTCTTGTTCCCTTTGCCTGGAAGGCATAGTTCATAATCCCCACTTATATAAAATTGATTAACAACCCCAGAAAGCTTTTCCCCCTCCTCTATGCCCTCATAGCATCCTGTGCAGATTCTGATCACAGTACTCATCCCACTGTGTTATAACTGGTCTCTGCTTTCTTCCACTGTGGTAGAGTATATCAAGAATGGCTGAAACAATATTTCTGGGCCCTCATGCTCTTGTCACTCCCCCTCAAGAGGTGGAGCCTATTTCTACTCCCTTTGAAATTGGGCGGGGCATTGTGACTGCTTTGATGAGTAAAATGTGGTAGGAAGTGATGGTACATGACTTTCTGAGGCTGAGTCATAAAAGGCAGCACAACTTCTGCCTGGCTGTCTCTCTTGGGACATGAACTTTGGAATTCCTGAGCTGACATGTACAAAGCCTGGCTATGTGGAGGCCATCACACTGGAAAGAACATGTGGAAAGACTCCATAGAAATAGAGATGCCCAAGGAGCCCCAGCTGTTCCAGCCCCAGCTGTTTGAGACTTCCCAGTATCACCTACCAGACATGTGAGCAAGTTTTAGCTCATTCCAGCCCCCGGCCTTCAAGTTGCCCTAACTGGTGATGAATAGAACAGATATGAATTGACTATGCTGAGCCCAGAACAGGCTAAAGATTTGTGAGCATAATAAATGTTGTTCTTTGGGTGACAATTTTTCCTGGTTTTCTTGGGCCTTTTCTGGTTTTAAAATGGAAAAGTCTCATATCCCAAGAATTCCCTCAGTCCCAGGCAAACCAGGACGGTTGGTCACCCTGATTGTTCCTTGTACTGAGACCCTAAGTTTTGGGGTGATTTGTTATGCAGCAGTGGCTAGCCAGAGCAGCTTGATGATGGACTCCCTGAGGGCAGAGATCATATCTTTTCATTATTATATTCCCAGCACCTCACACATACATTTTCTTTTTGTTGGATGCCAGAATGACTGGCTGAAAAACCAAATACGTTTTGTGGAGGCAGTGACTGTTCAAAATGGACAGCATCTTGGGTGAATTATATAACTGGGTTTTTATAATGTCTGGGTACATAAAGCTATCTGATAAAATGGATTGCATTTAGCAGTTTAACCCCATTCTTTTTCCTTCTGGCAAGTGCAGGCAATATGATGGTTTCTATGTCTCTCTGTTTGCTCAGTGGCCCAAAGGTGGTTACCAATCAGACCTTTCATTTACTTAATCTTCCACCTGGTAGGGGCTATCGGAACATATAAAAATCATTCTGACTTACATCTGCTTCCCAAATCATCACTGGCTGAGATTTCCAACCATAATCTGTCTGTAATGTCTTTCTTTTCTCAATAGTGTCCAGATTTATTGAATTTGAAAGTCTTGGATCCTTCTTGCTAAGGATGAACCTCCCGGGTTTACAACTCCTCACCCAGGTCTCAATTTATAGTCACAAACAGCTGCTCAGTATACACTATTTAGGCTGCAGGTGTAGTCCGCTAGTAAAATAAACACCCCGGTTCATATTTGTGTGCAATCCAGAATATTACCCAGATGTTGAGAGGAATGCAATGTATCATCTGTGGGAAAAACACACTAGCTGCTGTGATGAGCAGAGGCCACTGACAGAGATGATGTGCAGCCTGGGGTGATATGTGCCAGGGCGGTGACTGCCAAAAGGCCACACCAGTGGATCCCACCCTAGAGCTACAGCCTGTCTCTGTCATTGCTGCAAAACTACTGATTTAGGGATAAACAATATAGATTAAAAGAAAAAAAGTCCCACAGTTCTCTGCCTGATTTGAAGCTGGACTCTGTGGTCATGGGAGGTTTGTAGTCAGTGGAGTTGTCCTGCTCACAGCAGTCAGGCCTTGGTATACAGTTCCAGTTTGCTAATGCTGCCATTATGCAAAACACCAGAAATGGATTGGCTTTTATAAAGGGGGTTTATTTGGCTACAAAGTTATAGTCCTAAGGCCATAAAAGTGTCCAAACCAAGGCCTAAATATGAGTATACCTTCACTGGAGAAAGGCCATTGGCATCCAGAAAACCTCTGTTAGCTGGGAAAGCACGTGGCTGGCATCTGCTTGCTCCCAGTTTGCGTTTCAAAATGGTGTTCTCCAAAATGTCAGCATCAGCTTTCAATGACTGTCTTCAAAATGTGTCTCTCAGCTGCAGCAGCTCCTTCTGCCTGAGCACTCCAATGATTAAATCAATACCCACGCTGAATGGGCAGGGCCACACCTTCATGGAAATAATCTAATCAAAGGTATTACCCACAGTTGGGTGGGTCACATCTCCATGGAAACAACCTAATTCAAAGAGTCCAACCTAGTCAACACTAATACGTCTGCCCCCACAAGATTGCATTAAAGAATATGGCATTTGGGGGGACATAATACATCCAAACCGGCACATATACTGAGTCTCCATGTCTGTGCTCTCCAGCCTGTACACAACTACCAGAGCAGAGGTTGGCAGTGACAGTGGGGGGACAAGGACAAAAGGGGCTTTCTAGAACTTGCCCATCTCCTGATTCAGCAGCATCTTGTCAATGACCCCCACCCCCAATCACCCAAGCTGGGGCGTGAGAATGCAGCAGCTGAAAAAGAAGTGGTTTTTGATTTTCAATATTTTATCAAAATACAATATACAAACAGAAAAGTATATTTCCTGCTCTGTAAATTTTCCCAAACTGAACACACCTATGTAACCAGTAGCCCATCAAGAAACAAAATGTAACCAGCAGCACCCCAGAAGCCCTCTCACACTGCCCAGTCACTACTCAACTCTCCCAGGTAACCTCTATCTAACAGTATCAAGAAATTTTGCCTGTTTGGGGCCCTTATATAAATTTAATCATCAATATATACCCTTTCTTGTCTGGTTCCTATTGATTGACTTCATCTTTGTGAAATTAATCAATATGCTGATGCAGTTAGAGTCCATGTATTCTCCTCGCTGTATAGTATTCCTTTGTGTCAATACATGACAGTTTATCCATTCTGCTGCTGCTGGACATTTGTGTAGTTCCTAATTCAAGCAATTATGGAGTGTGCTGCTGTGAACATTCTAGTACATGTCTTTTGGTGAATATAAGTGTGCTGGTTTGAATGTATTATGTCCCCCAGAAAAAGCCATATTCTTTGATGCAGTCTTGTGGGGCAGACGTTTTGGTGCTGATTAGATTTGTATGGAAATGCACCCCACCCAACTGTAGGTGATAACTCTGATGAGATATTTCCATGGAGGCATGGCCCCACCCATTCAGGGTGGGCCTTGATCAGTGGAGCCATATAAATGAGCTGAGGGGCAGAGGGAACTCAGTGCAGCTGAGAGTGACATTTTGAAGAGGAGCAATGACCAAGAGGGACACTTTGAAGAAAGCACAGGAGCTGCAGATGAGAGACATTTTGAAGACGGCCATTGAAAGCAGACTCTTGCTCCAGAGAAGCTAAGAGAGGACAAATACCCCAAGTGCAACTAAGAGTGACATTTTTGAGGAACTGCAGCTTAGAGAGGAACGTTCTAGGAGAAAGCCATTTTTGAAACCAGAACTTGGAGCAGACACCAGCCACGTGCCTTCCCAGCTAACAGGTTTTCCGGACACCATTGGCCATCCTCTAGTGAAGGTACCCGATTGTTGATGTGTTACCTTGGACACTTTATGGCCTTAAGACTGTAACTGTGTAACCAAATAAACCCCCTTTATAAAAGCCAATCCATTTCTGGTGTTTTGCATTCTGGCAGCATTAGCAAACTAGAACAATAAGTAAACATTTCTGTTGTATATAGAGCTAGAAGGGGACTTGCTGGATAGGAGGGGATGGGGCTGTAGGTTGTGGTTGTTTCAATTTATTTGGGAGAGGTTTGATTAAAAGAAGTGGATGTTCATTTTGGCATGTTGCTTTCCCAGGGCTAGTCCAGGGGGTTTTCAAGGAAAAGTGGAAAAGGTGTGGGCTTTTCCCCTTTCTTTTCTTTCTTGATACTTTCTCCTGCACACATACTCAGGCACACCTCACTGGGCATTTACTCTCATGAGATGGGTTGTGAGGAGAATCCCTCTTCTTGTGTTTTGAGAGGCTATCACAAAGACCACTTACCCCTAAACATCTCCCCCATTGGTCTGATTTCAATGTCTGAATTTCCTTGGTAAGAAGTGTTAAATGAATGACAAGTAGCTGTAGGAAAGGTGACATTCTGTCTTTAAAGGCTGGTCTGGGGCCAGCTACTAGGTGCCAGGACTAGATTCTGACACTGAGCCAGTTAAGCCAGGTGGATGAATTAATGACCAGGTAAGCATGGTATTTGACATCAAATCTGAGTGGAGTCCCTGTTGGAGTCAGAATTTATAGACAAATCCAAGATCAACTCTAGTACACTCTAGAATCCCCTGGGGAGTGTTTAAAAATCTCAATGCCCAGGCCACACCCAGACCAATCAAATCAGACAGGTGGTTCCAATGTGTAGCCAAGGAGTGATTTTTTTGTTCCCCCCTCCCCAGGGAACATTTGGCAATATCTGGAGACATGTTTGGTTGTCACAACTGGGGGCAGGTGCCACTGGTATCTAGTGTGTAAAGAGAAGAGATGCTGTAAACATCCTGCAATGCACAGGTCAGCTCCCTGCCCCTGTCTCCCCTGCCCAACACCAACAAAGAATGATCCAGCCCCAATTGGTAATCTTGCCAATGGTGTAAACCCTACTGTGGACAAATTCATGGAGAGTGGGACCTGGCATGATTTTGTTTTTTAAGTCTGAGGCTTTGTCTTAGCAGGATCCCTTGATGAGGATAATTGGATGATAGATGATACTTTTGAACAAGGCAATTTTTCCTCTCTCTTGCTTTCTGGGGGCTGAAGATGGTTATCTCCTTGTCCTCTTCACCTCCCAAAGGAAGTAACCTCCATCAAAGGAAGTAGGAGAAATGAGACAGAAAAATTCCTTTCCTGGCATGTGGCAATCCCCAGCCTGTGTCAGAACTTTGGAATAGAAACTGGGTGACATGCGATGGTCCTCATTCGTTGAGTTGCACCCAAGTACCATGGTGTATAAGAAGCAAGCACAATCTGCTTGGATCAAAATCCCCTTTCAAATAAAATTTGTAATTGTGGGGCTCCTTCACGGTCTGCTGTAGGACTTGTGTGATTATATTCTAGATGGAGCATAGCATAATAGCATAATATAATGAAATGCCTTCAAAATGATTTAGACTGTCCTGGACAACCCCTGCCCTAGAATTTTATAGCTACACACCCTCCAAACCACTCCTCTAATTGATATGCTGGCTTATAATAACACTTAAATGTGTCACATATTGATATTTTATACCCCAAGGAGAATGCTAGCAGAGTGCTGTGTACTTTATAGGTGGCTCAGGAAATGCTTGTGGAAGGAAGGAAGGAAGGAAGGAAGGAAGGAAGGTAGGGGGAAAAAAGGAAGGAAGGGAGGCAGGGGAGAGAAGGAGGATGAGATGAAGTAGGTACTGATATAACTGAATCATGTAACTATGGTGAACCATGATATAATGACATTCTATGAGTTGTCTTATGATCCAGAAAATGTAGGACAAACTTACTATCAAGCACTATGTTGACTACATTTTCAAATAATATTTCAAATAATTTGCTTTTCTTCAACCTCCAGTAAATGCAATCTTTTCCCTGTGTTTCTAGACCTTTGGGGCACTCTGGAGTATATTTATAAATATACTATTTCCCCTGCATTTCCTGACTTTTCAGACATTCTATAATATAGCAATCATAATATATTTAACAAATCATATATAATAACCTTTTTCAGATTAACTGTTGGGCCCATTGCTTTAAATTTAGAGGTACTTCACCTTAGAAGAGTTCTGAAGTTTGGAGAAAAAGGTAGTGAGCATATTATTTGGAATAGAAACTTACATATTGTTTAAAGATACATTTATCCTGTAGTTCTTGAGTTTTTGGATCTCCTGCATTAAAGAATTAGGAAAAAGCCCAATCCATCTATTTTAGTAATCAGCGATGCATTCAAAGTTTGGGTGGTGCTGGTTTCAGGAGACCATCTGTTGAAACAGAGCTTCCATGGGCCCCTGCATTGGAGTTATCTGGGGGTGCGGGGGGGGGGCTTACTAAAAGCGCATGTTTCTGGGCCGTACTCCAGCAAAGCCTTAGAATCTAGATTTTCAACAAGCTCCCCTGATGATTCTTGTTCATCTGAGAATCACTGTGATAAAAGCAACATATTTTATAAGTCCTCAATGCCACTGTATGATTCGTGCAGATGTGTGGTAAGTAGCAAACACACGCCCTTGTTACTGTTTACAAAAACTTCTGCAACTTCTGAAGCTTCTGACACCAACCACAAATACTATAGTAATTCAATTCAATCCAATTCGGACTCTGCATGGAGTTGGGCCAGAACCCATAGGTTAAAGGCAATCCTCTACAAGATTGTCCTTCAGGTACCAGTTACAAATTTAGCTGCCCTTCTGATCACCTGGCTATAAATTGGGGGTTTCCCACCAACCCCTAGCGTTCGATTAAATCGCTAAAATGATTCACAGAACTCACTGAAAGTGCTATACTTTTCGATGATAGTTTCCTAGATAGAGTAAAAGCATACAAATAAAAAGAGGCCAAAAGAAGACACGCATAGGGCAAGGTCTGGGAGGGTCTCAAACTCAAGCTTTCATGTCCTCTCCGTTTGGAATCAGAACATGTCATCTTCTCGGCACAGAGATGTCATTATCAATCATGGAAGCTCACCAGAGCGTCAGTCTCCTGAGTTTATTCTGGGTTTCATTATGTAGGCATGACTGATGGAACCAATGCCCAGTGGTTGAACACAAGCTGCAGCCCCCCTGTCCTCCCAGAGGTTGGGGAGTTGGGCTGTCATGACATGGTCCAAAACCCCAACCAGTCCCCACCCTAAGACTACAGATGTGGCTGTCCCCTCCCTGTCATTTCATTAGCATATGACCTCTCAGGTGTGGTCCTGAGCCCACTAGAAATAAAAAAAGACACTCCTATTGCAGGAAATTCCAAAGATTCAGAGGTTATTTCCCCAGGAACTGGAGACAAAGACCAGTCAAGTTTTTATCAAGCTACACCAATAAATAAAAACAGCCAAGTGGAGAAAATTGCCATGGGCACTCCTAACAGTGTGTTCAGAGCCAGAAGCATCCTTTTGGGGGTGCTTTTGTGAGGAGGGGACATTTGTAGTTTGGTTCTTGGAGGAATTTCCTTGTAATGACGATAATGATATTAATAATAAAACAGCTAGTAGCCACTGAGTGGTTACTAATAGCTTACTACATTACATGTGCTAGATTTATAATCCTCCCAATAATTTTAGAAGGTAGGCCTCCATTCTGCAGATGGGAAAACTGAGGCAAAGAAAGGCTATTAGCTCCCCCAAGGTTGCACAGTCAGAAGGAAGGCGAGCTAGGACTTCATATTCAGGCAGGCCAACCTCAGAGCCCTCAGATGAGATCACTGAGCCTTGTACCAGACATACATGTTCTTCTGAGTTATGTGAAATAATTGAGCACTTACAATATTCCAGGCACTGTTTTAGGCCCTGGGTATTTGAAAATGAATAAAGCAGTGTATCTCTGACCTCAAGGAGTTCCCAGTCCTTAAGGAAGAAGGCACAAGGCACATTATCACATAAATCCATGTAAACTTGCAGAACTTGTTCATTCTGCCCTGACTGTGTATGAAGCAGGGATCTGGACTACATAGAGAGGGCAAGGAATTTGAATGGGGCATAGCAGGGATTAGGGCTGTCTCTAATCCACTCTGTCTGGGGTCTCACCTAGGAAGACTTGAAGTCTAGGGGTGAGTTTAAAGGCTGGGGCTATAATGAATCATCTGGAGATTCCTTCACTCACACAGCTGGAGCTTGGGCTGGGATGCCTTGAAGGCTTGGCTCACTAGCGTCTGGTAACCAAAGTCCCTACATGTGGCTTTTCATGCGGCTTGGGCTTTTCAGAGAAAGGCAGCTGAATTCCAAGAGGGAGCATCCCAAGAGAATCATCAAGGAGTGAACATCTCAGGACAACCAAGCAGAAGCCTTTTATGACCCAGAGTCGGAAATCACCCAGCCTTACTTCTGCCATATTCCATTGGTCAAAACAATCATGAGCTTGCCTGGATTCAAAGGGAGGGGACATAAGATTTCATTTCTCAATGAGTTGTGTTCCAAGAATATCTGTAATTTAAAAGGGAAGTTGGTTAACCAAAGGGAATGACTAACCATGGAAACTTATTCATTATAGTTTGTAGAGGCGAGACTTTTTGGAGTATCTCATGTTATACCCATCAGCCACTTCCACTTCTCCATTGGATTTGACTGGTGGAGGCTGAAAAACATGTCAAGATTTGCATCACCTCGCCAGGTGAGTCAGAACTCTGGGCGTGGGCCCAGCAATCTATTTTAACAAGCACTCCAGGCATTATTTATGTGAGCTAAAGTTTGAGAAACATTTTTCTACAGCTTAGAACAACACAAATGCTGAGGAATTGGAGATCCCATGCTAAATTGTGAGAATCTTGCCCCTTTTCTCCACTCTACTCTATGGGTCCTGGCAGCCAGGCTTAGACTCCTTCATCCTTCTCCCAACTCTTTACTACCTTTGCCTCAGGGATAGGTAAAGGATTCCTTTCTGGAAAAACTTAGCAAGCCTAGAGCAAAGTTCCTTATATTAGCAAGTCCCTCCAGTGAAACAGCTTGTTTTTATACCAGTTTTCCTTACAATGAAGGCCACCAGTTGACAGTGCTGCCTTCATGTATAGAATTTCCAATCAGCTTTGTAGAGCCTCTCTTTTAAATGTAAGTGGACAGCCAAGGATCAGTAGACATCTGGAAAAAAGCATGAAAGGTAGAGATCAAACAAGGAAATTCCTGGAACAAAAGGGCCCAGAGGATACAGAGAAAATGCAGTGAACGGGAAAAAAACCTCATGGATAACAATGACAACAACAAAAAAGTCCAATAATAATGTTCCTAAATAGAGAAGATACTGGATTCACGAAACAAGAAAATGACATGATAAAATAGAACAAATGAAGAATGAAATAGGGTATTTAAAAATTTTAGTAGAAGGGTTGTAAGATAAAGTTGACAATAATTCCTCAGAAAGTAGAATGAAAAATGGTGGAAAAAATAAGAAAATTAGATGAAAGGCACATTTCACCAGCCTCACCCCCCAACCCCCACTCCAATGAAGACCTGTATTTTGTAAATATCAAAGGTGAGGGCTATGTTTGTGGTGTACAATATGTGCCATGCACTGAGCTTTGCACTGTGAATGTCTTGTTGATGTAGGGCTCCAACACAGCAATCTGAACCACTCATACAGAGATCCCTGGGGCTGAGGGAATTGGATTCCATAGAAGAGTATGTTGAAGAGCCATTGGGACATCAAGCCCAGGTGTCAAGGTGGGCTTCCAACGTGAAGGCAGAGCCAAGGGAAGCTAAACTGATCTGAGTAAGGGAATGCAAAGGAGTTTAGACTTTTTGTTTATTGCCCTTCCTCCCATGCCCACCTACCCAAGATGAAGGGAGAAAGACCAACAGAGAGAGACAGAGACAAAGAGGGAGACAAAAGAGGGCTATGTCACATATTTGACAGCTGGAGCTATAGTTAACAAAAATGGCAACAAGGGTTTGTAAGTGCAGGGATAGCTGATGTTCAAGTTTAAGTTGTGTGTATTGCTGTAAGGCAGACTTCCTTTTCCCTGGACTGTCAGCAGTGAAGTCTGTTACACACACATGACCTTGTAGAATGGGTTGATTTTTGGATGTGTTGGGAATACAGAGGGAAGAACAGGGAGGGATGACCCATATTGCCTGGGGTGAAATCCAGAACAGGGCTAATTCAGAAATAAGAAGAACTTGGGACCAACCACCGCTAGGACAAAGGTTAATCACTCCTATGCCTTTCTCCCCAGTCCCTCCTCAAGTCACCAGAGAGACCAGGAGGGAGCTGGGGTCCTCTGCACACATTGAGTAAAGTTTGAACAAATGTCATTTGCAACTCCAGGGAAAGATTCCCTTGTCTGATATCATTGTTACATAAACATGATTTCTTTGAAACTCACGACAGATCTGCAAGTGTAATTTAGTCATTATTGTTGTGATTTTACAGAGGAAGAAACTTAGAGAGTTTAAAGTGGATGTTAGGTAACTCACCTAGGAACCCACAGTTTAAGTGGCAGAGCTGGAATCCAGAGCCTGGCCTCACTGGTTCCCAAATTCAGGTTTCTCCCATTGCACCAGGTCCCACAGCAAGGATGGGTCAAGTTCAAGTCATTCAACCCTTTGCTGAAGGCACTGCACTTCCGGAACTGAGGGGTTTTGATGTAGCTGAATATACCCTAGTATGGAGTAGCTTTTGGTCTAACAGCAGGTATTTCCTGCTTGCCTGAGGCTTTTAGTCAATTTCCCATCTCCTCCTCCTCCAGCTTCTGCTGCTTCTGCTTCTTCTATTCCAAAACCTATTCTGTTTCCTCTCATAAGCAAGCAAGCATGAGACACAGACAGCCTCATTTATTTTAACTATAAAGGAAGAGCTCTGGGAAGTTAATCAGACTGCCAGGAATCTGGAATTTGCTGATGAATGGACATTTGGCTGAGCATAGTAAATTCTCAGCTAATTGAAAGCAGATAACAAGAGTAATGCATCCACCTTGAAAAACATCACATTCCTAATAAATAATTGGAAATGGCAATCTTTTGACATATGAACTGAGGGGAAAAAGTCTTAAATAAATTCCGGACTAATTCCTGTCACATATATTATACTGTATTTAGCAGTTGTGCTATATGAGAAGATTAAAAGCTATAAATCTCTTTGCAACATCGCCTACGGCAATGCTTTAAACTCAGAATAAATAGGACTGGGGGTTCTTAGAATACCACATAGACTATTGACTTCCATGATTTTAGTGTTTTGTATGGGTATGTGGGGGCTGGGGGTTGGTTTACTTCCCTCTCTCTCCGTCTGAGCTCAGAATCAGAGGAAACAGATATTTGAAGAGATCTAGTGGGTCATCCCAGTCACTGGACTCCCAACACAAAGTGTGTCTTCTGAAGAGTTTCTTGCTAACCCAAGTGTGAGCTGTGGATCCAAAGCATTGGAATCACCAGGGTGCATGTTGGAAATGCAGAATTCCAGGCCTCTTCCTAGAACTACTGGGTCAGAATCTGCATTTCAACAAGACACCCAGGAAATTCGTGTGCATATTAATATTTGAGTAGCACTGCTTTAGTGTTCAGTCCAGGACAATTCTAGATAACTTGAGTCATAGCAGGATTCATCTAAGGTCTCTTTTACACGAGGCTCTGGGATAAGTATAATACTCAGGCTAAGAACTGAGAAAGATCTTTATTCTTCTCCTGGCTTGCCCAAGGAGCTGGATCTACCTCCTGCCTGGGCCCTACCTTGACACTCAGTTCCAGGAGCCCCCTCACCCCTACTCCCCATTTTGAAGTCTGTCTCCGGGCACCCAGTCTGGGACCCATTTCCTCTGGACTGTGAATCCCTCTTTAACTGGGCCTCTCCTCAGCCCTGTTCTAGACTATTTCAGGCCCCACGCACCTATGAGCCCTTGCCTGCAGCTACTTTCTTTGGACAGAACCCACTTGCCTGCCTGGTGAGGCCAGAGTGCTATAGTGGTGTGGAGACCACAAGCAGGCCACTGAAAGAAGCAACAGAAAATCTCTAACTTCTGGCCCTGCTCTGGGATCCTCTTGAATTTCTGGGTGATGCAGACTTGTTAAGATTTCTAAAGTCAGTTACTTTTATGAAAGGTGTTTTGGCCATCATTCCTTGAATGCCGATTGTGTTTTTAGATACTCCACCAGACACTCTCCTTATATTATTTCATTCACTCCTCATAACAACACAATGAGATATGTATTTTTCAGAGTTTTATTGATATATATTGTACAGTAAAATGCACAGATCTTAAGCATAGCATTAGATGCATTTCGATACCTGTGCAACTCTGTGTTTTGGTTTGTTAAAGTTGCCGGAATGCAATATACCAGAAATGGGTTGGCTTTTACAATGCGGACTTACTAACTTACAATTTACAGCTCTAAGGCTGTGAAAATGTCCCAATTAAGGCATCAACAGAATGATACCTAGACTCTGAAGACAGGCTGCTGGTACCCAGGACACCTCTGTCACATGGGAAGGCACATGGCCGGCATCTGTTGGTCCTTTTTCCCCAGGTTTCATTGGTCTCAGCTTCTGTGGGTGTGTCCTTATCTCTCAGATTCTCTCTGCTCTCTGGGCTTTTTCTGTGTGTCCTTTATCCTCTTATAAAGGACTTCAGGAAGGGGATTAAGACCCACCTTGAATGAAGTGGATCACATCTCAATTGAAATAACCTAATCAAAAGGTCCCACCCACAATAGGTCTGCACCCACAGGAATGGATTAAAAGAACATGGCCTTTTCTGGTATACATGACAACTTCAAACTACCACACCCTGTGTAACCCACACCCCAATCAAGATCCAGACCATTTGCATCACCTCAGAGAGTTCCCCTGTACCTCTATTCAATCAATGCTCTCCACTTCAGAACCTACCACTATTCTGACTTCTCATTTTGGCTCCTCTTAAAGTTCATATACATGGAATTATACAATGTCTTTGGTGTCTGAATTCTTTCACTTAACATGAAGTCTGTGAGATGCATCATACTGTTGGCTGTATCAGTTGTTCCTGGTGAGATATTTTAATCCCCGTTTTACCTGAAGTAAATGAAAGATTGGAGAGATTAACTTATTTGCCCTGGTCATGTGAGAAGGACTAGAGCTGGTATTAGAATCCAGGTCAGTCTGCCTCAAGAGCCACCTTAAACTCCCATTCAAGTTGCATTATACCAATTATTTTGGATTCTGTTTTTCTAAATGAACCCCATTCTGTTCTTTGTAGTTGGTGTCTCTCTTTAATTATTACTGTTGACTGCCCTGCCCTGGCTTTTAGGAATGAGTTTCTGTTTTCACCTGGATGGTTTTGTGGTGTCTCGAGTTGAATGCATTTGAATATCCAATCAGTCCTGCCTCAACCATTTCACCAACATTTCCTGAGAAGAGAGGAATTTTATCTGCCAGATGAGAACCAAAATTCCTGCACCATCTCCCTCATAGAGTTCACATGTTGACCAAATGGAGAAATAGTGGGAAAGTGATTTGTAAACTGTAAAGTGTTCTATAAAACTAAGCTATCATTGGAGTCCTTCACTCTTGGGTTCTGGATTCCTTCAAAGTGAAACTTAAGCTAAAAGGATAAATTAAGGCCAATTCCCCATCTGGAAAGAGCAATTTGACTACAATGCTGGGGCTGTGTGATTGTTTTCTCTCTTGGGCCTTCCCTTTATGAATAGAAATATTTGCATTTTATCGCTTTTAACTCCTACAGGACTCCCTCAATTTGTTTTAATTTTCTTTGAACATTTAAAGATAGATATCCTAGCCAACCAGTTAGTTTTCTTTGAATATTTAAAATAAAGAAGATAAAAATGCAGAGAATAGTACAATAATTACTAAGAAATTAGTTATACAAAAGGGTTTCTTTCTCACTCCATTCCAGGGAGAGAAAAGAATAAGAGAAGTCTGGAATTTGGGTTGACTAGAAGAAAAACTTGCCTGACAGAGCTAATTATATAATTAGAATGGATTAATACTAGGACCACCTTTGGCAAATCTTTTCAATTCACAATAGTTGATCACTTCCAATAAGGTAAAATCCTTAATTTCCTTAGAGACTCCTTTTCTTTTCTTCTTATTGTAATAATTTTAGTTTCCTTTGCTTCCTTTATAGATTTTGTAGTTAGGCTGTTCAATCATCCCTACAACTTTTCATGTGGGCTTTCTGAATTTTTATATGGCTGAATTCAGAAGGGGACACTCTACAATGAAAGGATTGTTTTAGATCCTATATACAATATTCCTGTTTATATGATCACACTTGGACATTGATTAAAGGACAAAACTACTTAGCTTCCATGTTCAAGGGTTAAGTTTGCAAGTGTTTTAGTCATATATGGGCATGGCTTTAGGGAATTTTTATAGTTTGTTTTTTATATAAAGTACTTTAATTTTTAGGGCAATTTTAGGTTTACAGAAAAATTGCGCAGAAATTACAAAGAGTTCCCATGTGCCCTCTCTCTCCTGGCACAGAATTACCCTTATTATTAACATTTTTCATTAGTGTGATACACTTGTTATAATAGATGAACCAATATTAATACATTATTGTTAACTAAAGTCCATAGTTTACATTACTTCATTCTTTATGTTGCGTAGTTCTATGGGCTTTGACAAATGTGTAATGTTATGTATCCACCATTACAGTATCATACAGAATAGTTTCACTGCACTAAAAATGCCCTGGGTTCCATCTGTTCATCTGGCTCCATTCCCCCTAGCCCCTGGCAACCATTGATCATTTTACTATCTCTAGAATTTGGTCTTTCCCAGAAAGACATATACTTGGGGTATATAGTATGACAGTACGTATCTTTTTCAGACTGGCTTCTTTCATGTTCCAATATGCATTTAAAGTTCCTCCATGACTTTCTGTGGCTTAATACCTCATATCTTTTTTATTGCTGAGTAATACTCCATTACATGGATGCACTACAGTTTGTTTATTCATTCACCTATTATAGGACATCTTGGTTACTTCCAATATTTGACAATTGAAAGTAATGTTGCTATAAACATTTGCATGCAGGTTTTTGTGAAAGCATGTATTCAACTCATTTGGGTAAATACCCAGGAACACAATTGCTGGCTCCTACAGCAAGCCTATTTTTAACTTTGTCAGAAACTGTCAGACTGTCTTCCAAAGTGGCTGCATCATTTTGCATTCCCACAGCAATGAATAAGAGTTTGTGCTGGTTCACACACTCACCAGCATTTGGTGTTGTCAGTGTTTTGGATTTAGCCATTCTAATAGGTGTGTAATGGTATTTCATTATTGTTTTAATTTGCAGTCCCCAATGACATATGATGACGAATGTATTTTCATATGCTTGTTTGCCATTTGTACATCTTCTTTGGTGAGGTATCTGTTCAGATTTTTTGCCCATTTTTAACTGGGTTGTTTGTTTTCTTATTGATAAGTTTTAAGAGCTCTTTGTATATTTTGGATACAAGTCCTTTATCAGATATGTGTTTTACAAATATTTTCCCCCAATCTGTGACTTGTCTTATCATTCTCTTAACAGTGTCTTTCATAGAACAAGATGTTTTTCATTTTAATGAAGTCAAATTTATCAATTTTTTCCTTCACAGATTGTGCTTTTGGTGTTGTATTTAAAAAGTCATTGCCAAAGCCAAGGTCACATAGATCTTCTCCTGTGCTATCTTCTAGAAGTTGTATAGTTTTGCGTTTTACATTTGGGTTTATGATCCATTTCGAGTTAATTTTTGTAAAAGGTGTAAGGTCTGCATGTGATAGATTGAATTATGTGCCCTAATTTAGATGTGTTCATAATCTTACTCTGTGTCCCTGTGAGTGTGAACCCATTGTAAACAAGACCTTTTGTAAATGTTATTTTTAGTTAATGTGTGTCCAACTGAAAAAGAGTAGCTCTTAATCTGGATTACTGGAGGCCTTATAAGGAGAAGAAACTGGAAGCCAGGGTCAGAGAAGGTCACAGGGAGAAGCAGAAAGTTTGCAGGAACCCAGAAGAGGAAAGGAGATGACATTGCCATGTGAGAAGAAGCAGAGATAGAGCCAAGGAACTCAAAAGATGGCCAGCAAGCCAGCACCAGAACCCTAATGACCCCAGGAAGAAGCAAGCCCTCTGGGGTCATTTCCCATAATTTCCCAAACCGTAAGCCAATAAATCCTCTTTGTTTAAGCTAATCATTGTGTGGTATTTGTCATAGCAGCCTGGAAAACTAAGACACGGTGTTTAGTTTCATTTTTTGCATGTGGATATCCAGTCGTTCCAGCACCATTTGTTGGTGCTGAATTGAATTGAATGACCTTTGCAATTGCCTTTGTTCCTTTGTCAAAGATCAGTTGACTATATTTGTGTGGGTCTATTTCTGAACTCTCTTCTGTAACCCACTGATCTATTTGTCTATTCTTTCACCAGTACCACACTGTTTGATCACTGTAACTTTATAGTAAATCGTAAAGTCAGGTAGTGTCAGTCCTCTGATTTGGTTCTTCTTTATTATTGTGTTCGCTATTCTGGGTGTTTGTCTTTCCATACAAACTTTAGAATCAGTATGTCAATAGCCACAAAATAATTTGCTAGGATTATTATTATTATTATTTAGAGCAGTTGTAGGTTTACAGAAAAATCATGCAGAAAGTACATAGTACAGATTAACCCTCCCCATAGCTTTCACTATTGTTAACATTTTGCATTAGTGTGGTGTCTTGGTTACAATTGATGAAACAATATTAATATAATTAATTTTTTAACTATAGCCCACAGTTTGCATTAAGTTTCACTCTTTGTGTTATACAGTTCTATGGATTTAAAAATTTTTTATTGTGGGATCATGTATACAACTTAAAATTTCCCATTTTAACCACTTTCAAGTTTAGAAGTCAGTGGTGTTAATTACATTCACAATATTGTGCTACCATCAACACTACCCATTATCAAAAATTTTCCATCACCCTAAACAGAAATTGTGTGTTAAATAAGCATTAACGTCCCATTTCCACTTCTGCTCCTGGCAACCTGTATTCTAATTTCTGACTCTATTGATGTGCATATTCTAATTATTTCATATGAGTGAAATCAAACAGTATTTGTCCTTTCACATCTGGTTTATTTCACTCAACAGGATGTCTTCAAAATTCATCCATGTTCTAGCATATATCAGAACTTTATTCTTTTTTACAGCTGAATAATATACCATTGTATATCTATACTGCATTTTGTTTATCCATTCATCCATTGATGGACACTTGGGTTGCTTCCACCCTTTGACTATTGTTAATAATGCTATTATGAGCATAACTGTGTAAATATCTGTTTGCATCTCTGTTTTTAGTTCTTTTGGGTGTATACCTAGAAGTGGGATTTCTGGGTCACATGGTAATTCTATACCTAAATTTCTGAGGACCCACCAAACTGTTTTCCACAGCAGCTGTACCATTCTACATCCCTACCAGCAATGTAAAAGGGTTCTTGTTTTTCCATATCCTGGCCAACACTTGTTATTTTCCATTTTTAAAGTAATGGCCATTATAGTGGGTTTGTATTGATTTGAATTTCTGTAATGGTTAATGATGTTGAACATTTTTTCATGTGCTTATTGGTCATTTGTATATTGTCTTTGGAGAAATGCCTACTCAAGTCCTTTGCCCATTTTGTTTGTTTGTTTTGTTGTTGTTGAGTTGTAGTTCTTTATATATGCTGGATATTAAACCTTTATCAGATATACTATTTCCAAATATTTTCTCCCATTTTGTAAATTGCTGGGATTTTGATTATAGTTTAATCTTAACTTCCTAGCAATTACTTTTTCTGATCTCCTTCCTCTTGTTTTCTGGATGTTTCCCCAGGTTTATTAGGGGATTTCAATACCGCATTCCTCAGCTTTCCAGGGAAGCTTCTTCCCTAGCTTCTTCCATGCCCAGAATGCTGCAATGTATAAACATTTTGAGCACATTTGTTGTTCTGTTCCCCAGATCACTGATGGAAAGTTTGAGAAACAGTGGATCCAAGACTGACCTTCAGGGGCATCATTTAAGTGTGAGGTTTCATACTGCCTTCTCATTGGTGGTAGAGTATGGCAGTTAAGAGTGCTGTGTTTATTTTTTGAACTTGGGCAAAGCATGTAGTGGCTCTTGATAAGCAATTTAGATGAAGATACTCTAGATGCCATGCCCTTGAGCTGTTTCCAAAATTTCATGAGGCAAAATAGTATAATGGATTGGTCAGACAGACCTAGGTTTTGAAAACAAGCTCTGCCACTTCTTCGTTGAGGGACCTTGGGCCAGTCATTTAACTTCCCCAAGTCTCAGTTTCCTCATCAATGAAATAGAAATAATAATAGCAATTTCACAAAGTTGTCAGGATTAATGAGTTTGTAAGTTGCTTGGCACATCCAAGTGATGACTATTTGGTGATCACTCCATTTACAGTGTGTCTCTGGATATGAGCTTTAAGCTTGTGCCCTTCCCAAAAGCTATATGGTTTTGGCCACATGGATTTTTCCAGTTTGCTGATGAGTCTGTTGTTCCAAAAAAAATCAAAGGCTCTTTAAAGTGAAGAGAAGCTACACATATTGTCTCTGCATTCATTTAAGATGGGGAATTCTGATAAGTTAATTCCTTTCAAAGTCTGGGGGCTACTTGCCTATATCTATTTTTTCTTACCAAAAATATTTTATTCCAACTTTATTCCTATATTTTCCCCAAAACATGTATAGGTTCAGAAATGACATGCATAGTTCTGTAGTTTCTGGGGGCATCCCTTTTTTTTATGTATATATTAATTTTATTGAGATATATTCACATACCATGCAGTCATACAAAACAAATCATACATTCGATTGTTCACAGTACCATTACATAGTTGTGCATTCATCACCAAAATCAATCCCTGACACCTTCATTACACGCACACACAAATAACAAGAATAATAATTAAAGTGAAAAAGAGGAATTAAAGTAAAAAAGAACACTGGGTGCCTTTGTCTGTTTGTTTCCTTCCCCCAGTTTTCTACTCATCCATCCATAAACTAGACAAAGGGGAGTGTGGTCCTTATGGCTTTCCCAATCCCATTGTCACCCCTCATAAGCTACATTTTTATACAATCATCTTCAAGATTCATGGGTTCTGGGTTGTAGTCTGATAGTTTCAGGTATCTACCTCCAGCTACCCCAATTCATTAGAACATAAAAAGGGTTGTCTGTATTGTGCGTAAGAGTGCCCACCAGAGTGACCTCTGGGCTCCTTTTGGAATCTCTCTGCCACTGAAGCTTATTTCATTTCCTTTCATTTCCCCCTTTTGGTCAAGAAGATGTTCTCCATCCCACGATGCCGGGTCTACATTCCTCCCCGGGAGTCATATTCCACGTTGCCAGGGAGATTCACTCCCCTGGGTGTCTGATCCCACGTAGTGGGGAGGGCAGTGAGTTCACCTGCCAAGTTGGCTTAGCTAGAGGGAGAGGGAGGGGCATCCCTTTTTAAGTTTTTTTTATGTAAGATGTGTGTAGGTACTTTTATTATTTCCACACACCTTTTTTAGTCCCAACTTCCTTCCAAGTAGTGGGCCAGACATTTTCCTATGTATCCTCGAGTGAGGCAACAAGTCTGGCCCATTCCCTTGTAACCAGACCGTATTATACAATGAGCTTGCCCACAACATGTTGATATCATCATCTCCATTTCAGACATGGCCTGCCCTTGTTTCCAGTTCAGCAGTGACTCATTCATGGTTAGTTTGGTCTACTGTAGGTCATTAATAAAGATGTTAAATAAAGATTTATCTGAAAGCACCCCTCCCCCAGTGGCTCTGTTAGAAAACTATGGAATGGTGAGCTTAAAAAGGACACTTTGCATTATTCCAACACACTATTACCTCTCGTGAATTATAAAAAAAAGGTGGATACAGGGAGTGCAGAACATGTCCCATGCTTGTTCTTTAATGAAGCATTTGTCCCAGTGCCTAAGAGAATGTTTGTATGCAACATTTGGTTTGAATCTGGACCTGGAGTTTCTTCCGATGGATTCAAGTAGATTGAAAAGTCATGAAAAAAGGGATGTTGGGATAACATAAAGTGTCCCTTTTAAAGCTTATCCTTCCATGGATTTCCAATTTATAAAATGAGTCCTTATTTAATATCTTTATTAATGACCTAGAGTATCATCGCTTTGCCACCCCCTAGGAAATTAATGTTTTTAGGCATTGATCAACCACTGCTAATATCACAAAAAGAGAGACAACCAGATATCATGTACTACCAATGGAAGAACACACCATCACTTACGAAGTAGTCTTGCCAAAAATATCAAGCTTGAATCTGATCAAACTTCTAGATCTTGCTACCAATTTACAGGAAATATGAAGACAGAGAACATGTTAATGACGCCATGGAGATACAATCAGCAAAATCCAGACTGTGGGAAATCTACAGGACAAACAATTCAGTGTCTTCATGGATTGAAAGAAAAACAGCGATAGAGGAGACACCTTACAGAATTGAAAAGATTCAAGGGACAAATGATCCAATTGCTATGTGTTGGATACTAGTTCAAACAAACAAAAGATTTATGAGATAATTGGGAATTTGAGCGCTGACTGGATATTTGATGATCTTAAAGAATTATGGTTAACTTTTTAAAGTATGAAAATGATACTGTGTTTTTTTAAAGATTCCTTGTCATTTGGTGATACATACAGAAATATTTACATATAAAATATCTGATGTGTGTGATTTGCTTCAAAATAATATGGGAGAAGAAGAAGTGAATGGGGGTATAGATGAAAGAACATTGGCAACATTGGTAAGTGTTGAAGTTGGGTAATAGGGACTTACTATATTATTCTCTCTACTTTTGTATCTTTGTAAAGTTTTCCATAATAGAATAAAGGTAGATCAAGAGAAAGCAATATCAAGAAATGAATGCACAATGTAAGTGTGAAATACTGTGTATTTAAACTATGCTCAATATTTTATGTATGCTTAGACAAAAAGGTGGATTCATTCACTATAGAAAGAATTTCAGTAAGACTTGAAGGATTTTGCTCAAGGTTCTGAAGTTAGCAAACCAAGAACTTGGCTCTGACCCTTTCTGCCTTAAGACTTGAACTTTTAATCCCCAGGCTATATGCCTACTGTATCCAGGTGTAGGAGAGGCAAAGGATGAAAGAAAAGCACCAATATTTACTGGCTGGTGTCTTTGTGCCAGGCAGTTTATGCATATATCATCTCATTTAAACCTAACTTTAAACTTTGAGGTAGGCATATTTCTAGTGTACAAATGGTTTAATGGATGCTGAAAGAAAGAAAATAACTTGCCCAGAGCCATGTAGACAGTAAAAAAAAGGGACTGGATGTTTCCCTAGTTCAGTCTGATATCAAAACACCTTGAGGTGGAAAGAGAAATATGTGTAAACAGTAAACAGAATTAGTATGATAATGGCCTAATTGATATCTGTATGGATGTGCTGCCTTTAAAAGGGGGTGGGGAGAATCATATCTTCATTCATTCAACAAACTAAGGGTATGCAAACTTTTTCTTAACATGTTTCTCGTAAGACATCCTCCGTCCTCGTAAACATCCCTTGTGGTGGACAGTTTCCATGCACGTTGCCAGAGCCCCACCCGACGTTGGTCACTTCTGTCTGCTTTTAGTAACTCACTCAGCCCACACAAGGTAGCCTGAAAGTGGGGGTGAGTGGAGGGGTGGGAGGGGGGTTGGTGGAGGGGATAAGTTAAGGCTTCTAGGGGCAACCCTTTACAAACGAGGGAGTCAGCAAATAAATATCCCACCTCCCATCTTTAGAAGGAACAATTCCAAGGCACCGTCTGTAGTTCTTCAGATAGTTCCCAGTACGACTGAGCCTCAATTATCCACAAAGGTAAACAAGCAATTCAACAAGTTGCCTTGTATTAGCTTTTTCTTCTTCCTGTTCCATGCTCCCTGTTGCTTCTCTGTTGCTTCTAAGATCACCTACCAGATGAAATCCTTGCCCCCCATGTTCTTGCTCCAGCTTTGCTTTTAGCGGAACTTGAACCCCCTCAAACGAAAAAAAATTATCAGCTCACTTTCCTAATGTATGCACATTTTTTACTTATAAATTATATTCATGATTATTTCATTATATATATTATAAAACATACACTAAGAAATTCTGAAAAGGTGAAAAAACCAAATAAATAATATTTATACAATAATTATTAACTAAAGGAACACACATTCTTGTTGATTGTACTAATATTACTTTTCAAGTGAAAACGATGTGATTGACTATGTTTTGGACTTTTTGAAAATCTCAGTTTAACATTTTGAAAATATGATTTGAAAGTCAAGTTATAATTTCAGTTTTCTTATTTATTTTTTAAACAGCTTTGAGATATAATTCACATTCCATACGATTTACCCATTTCAAGTGTGAAATTCAGTGGATTTCAATCTAGTCATAGAATTGTGCAGCCATCACCACAATCTAATTTTAGAACTTTTTCATCACCACAAAGAGAAACCCCATACCCATGCAGCAATTCCTTACCATTTCCCCCTTTTCTCCCCCAGTCCTAAGCTACCACTAATCTGCTTTCTGTGTCTATAGATTTGCCTATTCTGGACATTGCACATAAATGGAATCATCCAATATGTGGTCTCTTTGCACAATGTTTTCAAAATTCATCTGTATTATAACACGTATTAGTATTTCATTTCTTTTTATGGCTGAATAGTGTTCCATTGTATGGATATGCCACAATTTGTCTATTATGGGTTGATCAACATTTGGGTTATTACCATCATTTTGATATGCTGAATAATGCTGCTACGAACATTTGTGTACAAGTCTTCGTTTGAACACTTGTTTTCAATTCTTTGGGGAATATCTCCAGGAATGTAATTACTGAGTCATATGGTAATTCTGTATTTAACATTTTTGGGAAATCACCAAACTGTTTTCCACGGTGGCTGCACCATTTTACATTCTCATCAACTTTTTGTGTAAGTTCAGTTTATTTTGAAATTTCATTTTAATGGCTGACATGGCCAGAAAAGACACTGACAATGGTATGTAGATTCAAATGGAAGAAGCAGATCATTGGCTGTATTAACTAACCATAAGCTGTACACAAATTATGCAGGTTTTTTGGTTGAAATTTGGCTTGTAAATTTTTATCTTTTGATGTCAAACTGTTCTAATAAAAGATACAACATTTGGAAGGTATCTTCATTTAGAACACATTTAGACAGAATAGAAACTTTTGTTTTTATGTTTTTTTAAACATGCAGTTATGGAAGTGTCTATGTGTCACGCATACACATTGTTTACTGCAACAAAAATAGCATAATGAAGAAAACTTCTATGCTCTTTCTCCATAGTATGTATTTCTTTCAAAGAGTAGTTAATTTCTTACCCATTTAAAAAATATGAATTTCTCAAAGGGATATATTACACACTCTTACACAAAGTATCCACTAAATAATCAAAGCTACAATCACTGTCATCCCAGAAAAATATCAACACGTTTGGAACCTTCATTTAAAGTAAAAGAAAAATGCACAGGTCATCTTTAAGTGTCACTACTTTTTAGAATGCTTTCCCATAAGATCTCCTTTGTATGGTACAAGTGATTTTCATGATCATTGCCCATCTCATCATGAAGTTTTATGCAGATTTTGCCATTTAAAAGAATATAATCCATAATTTCATCTAACTGAACAATAAAACTGCAATCCTTCACAATGCATACACAGCAAGTCAATAAATAAGGATACCTTCACCATCCATGCTGTATTTAAAAAAAAAATTATTGGGATAAAATTCACTCAATATAAAATTCACCATTTGAACCATTTTAAAGTGTATAATTCAGTGACTTTTAATCTATTCACGGAGTTGTGTAACCATCACCACAATCTAATTTTAGAACTTTTTCATCACTCCAGATAGAAACCCTGTACCTATTAGCAGTCCCTCTCTGTTCCCCCCTCCTCCCAGCCCTTGGCAACCACTATTCTGCTTTTTATCCCCATTGTATTTTGAAGCTCCTTTTTTTTTTTCCCTCAGAATAACTGCCTGCTGTGTGTCACACATGACTTTTGAGAGGGTTCCAAGTCAACCAACATTCTATCACCAAAACATATTTAATTTCTTACTTCAAGATTAAACATATTATAGAAATTCTAATGGTTTCTTTCTGAAGACTCTGAAACCACCCTTTATTGAGCATAGTTTCTAGAATGCAGTAGGTGCTAAGTAAATCATTGTTTGGATGAATTGGAAGTGTCCACAGGATCACCTCAGAATTCTCCAGGCCTTTGGGGGTGGGGGTGAGTTCACAAATATTAGAATTATTTGAAAAGCATTGCGCAGTTTTGGGGGGGTGTGTGGCTCATATTTATTAGTTTTTGGTGCACAGAGATGTTTAGAGAAGAAAGCAAAAAACAAAGGCTTTATAAGCCCACTCTTTATGTAATTTTGGTAGACAGTTTTGTAAAGTAAAGCATGTATGTGGCTAGAAAATTCAAATGGTACAGAAATGAACAAAATAAAAGGTGATCATTTTTCTCCTTACACCTTTAGTCTCTCTTCCTAAAGGCAGCTACTGTTGATAAATTTTTTGTCTTTCCCTCCTCCCCTCAAATTATTTGGGAATATACCAGAAAATCAGCCAGTCTGCCCACCTACCCATCCAAATTTCTCTTTATTTACATAAAAGGAATTGTTCTGCACCTTGATTCTTGGAGATATTTCCATATTAGCCCAGACAGACTTGGCCATCTTTTCATGCAAAGTAATAATAGGGAGTACAGTGCAATGGTTAGAGAATAAACCCTGAAGCCAAAGGAATGGAGAAAGGGAAGGATAAAGGGAGTGAGGGGGAAGGAAGGGAATGAGAGAGAGAGAGAGGGAGAGAGAGATTGAGAGAAAGAGGAGGGAGGAAAGAGGCATGGAGTTTAGAATGTAAGTGTACATTCTGGAGAGGTCTACTCTAGAAAAGCTTTTTTTTTTTTTTCCAGGTGAGTATTTCTAACTCATAGATAATAGATAGGAGCAGGGTTTATGCAAAGATGGGTCTGAGTGCCAGGCCTGTTATCTCCACCCCAGCCAAAACAGGTAAGAAGAGAAATAACTGGCAAGAGTAGCCAATATGACTCAGTAGATACCCACAGAGCTGCAGGAATATTAAAGTTTTTAATTTTACTTAAATCCATTTAATTTCTACTCTGATCCCATCTGGCTGGATTGATAGGAAATCCAAACCTTTAGAGGCTTCTCTCACTCCTAGGGTGATGCAAAGGTCCTGTGGTTTTGCAAGTGACACAACATCTGGGATCATGATGACACGTACACACACACACACGTCTCTTAGTCCTTAGGTTAACTGTCCCCACTTACTACTGTTGAGATGCCCTTCCTCCTGGACCATATGTCCCCTCCCCCCAAGTGTCCATCTGAGACATGCTTGGAGAACAGCACTCTGCCCTGGAATGGAAGCCCATGAAGCTGGAGGCTGACACCCTGGGGGCATCTCCTAGTCCTTCCCCTCTGAGACTTGTTTGGTCCCCTCCCCAGGGCACGGGTCTCCTTTATTCTCAAAAGCCACAAAATATGGCTCACCTCCAGGCTTGCTGCTCAAGTCACCCCCTCTCTTCACCTGTGACCCTAGTGGCATTCCGCATAATCTTGGTAATGAGTTGAGGAAACAAACAGTAGAAAGGCAAGGGTCTTGCCAATAACTTTAGTTCTCCTTTCGCCGTCTCTCTCTGAGAAGAGGAAGCCCAGAGTCTGGTTATCAGCAACAAACAGGAAAAGGAAAGGGGGAAAAATACATGGGTGGTGGTGTGGAGGACAAATTCAATACCTAAAAAATTATCTTGTCCCCTTAAGATGGAACTAGAAAAGTTTTTCTAAGAGACCCATTTCCATATAGGGACTTTGCATTAAATATGCTATTTTTATTTTTCAAGTATGAAAACCAGCCCATCACTCTTAGATTACTCTGGATTCCCCATAAAGGAGCCACAATATCCACTCTGAAGGAGCCAGTGTTGACTTCTGACAGAACTACCAAAATGGGACAAGGGCAGCTCTGAGTGTGAGCATGGGGGTGGGTTGGGGGTATAAAAGACTCATTGTTGGCCAGAAGGTTGGCCAGAAGAGAAAGTAAAGCCTCACATACATTGCCCCAGGTTTGATTCTAGGAATCCATGTAGCGAGACATATATCCATTACTAATATATAGGGTGACAGGGAGAAGAAAGTTCTAGAGTATTTTCCACCAAGGCCCATCCCCTCCCATACCACAAGGCAGTCAGAGACCTCTTGTTCAGTCCAAAAAAGAAGAGAGATTCATTTTCCCTTGAGGAGGACTTACACCACTTTGTGGTCTAGAATGGACTCTCATGTAGGTGATTCTGGAATAATCTAGAACACAATACTTTCAGATGGTCCCCGGACACTCTCTACTAAAAGCCCATTGAGGGCAGACCTCTGCCTTATGCCTTGCACAGTGCTTATGTAAACCACCTTAGCTGAATGAATGAGTAAAGGAACAAAATAACAAATGAGCATGTAAAAGTGAAACAGGGAGCAAAAGTAAGTTAAGAAACCACAACAATCAAGATCTTCTCAACACCCACTGGGATACTATTCATTACCCACCACCCTCACCAGGAGCAGAAGAAACTTCAGTGCAATTCTGGTGTTCAAATAGGCAGCACTGCAACTCTGCTGCCCATGGGAAGAAACCATTGTCTTCTTCAGAGCGAGAAAAGCAGTGCCCGGCCTAGTGTCATCCCAGCTCTAAATCTCCGCCTCTTCAACATCTTGACACTCTTGGCTGCTTTATTCCCTTTTGGTTTTATGATCCGAAGCTTCTCACATTGCTAATACATTACTCATTTTAGCTATATAGACTGTGAGGTCAAACAGGGGACCACTGGAGCTCAAAAGTGACTGAGGGCTGGGTAGAAGTGGATTAACTCACAGGGGTCACCTGCTATCGCACTTGCTTGGATAAATTTATGACTTTGAAAATTCTAACTGCCACCTCCCCACTCCCCACACTTCACCACCTCCCTCCCACTCTGCCCTGGAGGCTGGGTAAATTATATTGCCTACTAATTGAGCACACTGCTCCAACAGCTCAGTAATGAGTCAGAGGGATTTGGCTGTGTCTGCTCTTCTGGCTTACCCCTCTCATAAACATTAGAGTGACAAACTTTTTCTTTGGCTGGGGGTCATAAAGGGAAAAAAAATCTCTTAATTTTTTTCCAACTTAAGACTTTAGTGAAATATTTTCCACCATCCTCAGCAAGACATAACACTTTGTGTCATGCATAAGTTAATGAGAAAAATATGGATGCCCCCTCCCCCCCAGTCTCTTGGGGACCTGCTAGGCATTTTGCCCCTTTGAGGACCAGTTAGTTGCTCTCTAAGACTTCTGGGGTCTCTGAGAAGTCTCTGGTTTGGATCTGGTCCCAAAGTGTTGAGGATCAGCCCATCTCTCTCTCGTCAGCATTCTGCTGTTGTATTTACCTTGAACTTGGACATCCCTTATCACTGAACCCTTAGAAGCTGCTGAGTTGCTGTCAAGTGGGTGAGTGGCCCATAGCAAACTTTACCAAGGGCCAATTACCAATTATTTCAATATGGCCCTTTTCATATTTTATTTCATCTCTGGGTTAAAAATGCGCTTACCTAAAGAAGAGCATCCAAATTCTTAGCTGGGCATTCAGCTAGTTCTCCACCATCTGGCCACAACCTGCCTTGACAATCTTATTTTCCATAGCCTCTTTAGAGTGACTTGGTGGGGATGACAGGCTAGTCATTTAGTGCTTTTTCACACTGATAGTCATTAAATATTTATTCAACCTTTTTAGTCTGTGTGATGGAGGAAGAAGCTGTTTTTTTTTAATTAATAAAAATAATATAAAAGATAAATTCCTTTCTAATTCCCTTTCAAGGGCCGAACAGAGTTAGTATTCTGAAATAAAGTCAACAAAACCTTTCTGTCTTTTAAGCAGTTTCTGTTCTCTTTTCCGTTTTCTTTTATAATTTCCCAAGCCACATAACTTTTCTGGAAGCACGTTATGAAGCTTAAAATAGAGCTTATTAAGTCTATCACTTATTCCTGGTAGAAAATTCTCCACCAAGCTTTATCCAGGTTCAGAAGTTCATTTGACTGCAACTGGTCTTTGGTGGATAGTAAGGCCTGTGGTGGTTGTAATTCTATGTTTATGCCATGAAAACATTCAATGGAAATAGATCGGCAAGGAATATTGACATATATCTGTATCTATTTATGCATATGGATATATTTCATTTTGAGATCCTACCGTCTTAGTTGCGAGCAGAATCAATTAGCATTTAGTGAGAATTTGCATAGCAAACCTAAGTTAAGGGGCACCATGTTTGTAATTCATCCCAGGATTCTTTTGGGCTCTTCATGGGGTCTTTGTAAGTGGGCATCCTTTGTGAAATCTTGGTTCTGCTAGATGCATATTGTTCCAGATCTGCATTCTTCTTCCATGAAGAATTCTTGCTCTGTGAGGAATTCTTCCCTTCTCTTGCTTTCATTATCTCCCTCACCTTTATGTTCCTACATAAGGTCCTAGTATATTCCATAACTAGAACCTTGCTATTCAAGGTGTGGGCCATAAACTAGCAGAATTACCATTGTCCAGGAGCTTGTTAGGAATTCAGAATCTTGGGCTCCACCCCAGACCTCCTGAATCAGATATGGTGTGTGTGCACATTCAAGTTCAAGAAACAGTGGACTAGAACACACTGTACTGCCTGGTATTCTTTCTGGTTGCATCCCATGGATGACTCGTGGATTCTGGAGAGCAGATACCATATTTTCTAATTCTTTTGTCGCCCCCACAGCACTTAGCTGTTTCATTGCAAGGTGTTTTGTTGCAAGATTGCCCCATGGTTTAAATATTTTCATTGAATCCAGCCCTGGAATAAGAGAGACAAGAGGAAATATTCCTTTCATAGCTCTCACTCTGGCTCAGTCTTTTCAAGTTCAAGTTTGACTGTTTTTCCAGGAAGTAAAAGAGCTGTTTTTACTTACAAGCCTATGATTTCTATGGTTCTGTATTGAGCTCCAAAGATTGTTTTTAATTTGACCTCAAGTCCAATTACTAGTTCCCCTTTGGGTAAAAATACTTCCACTGGAAATTCAGAAAGTGTTCCATTGAGTCAAATGCTTCTTAATTTACTATAAAAACTGCATTTAGAAAGGCAAATAATCTATGGCAGGACATATAACCATCCGTTAATATGAGATCCAATGAAGAAGTAAAAGATTCTTGTTGGATCTGTTTGCAGCATGTGTCAAATGTAATCACGTGAGATCTACCCACAGAAATCTGGGTATTAAGGGCAAAACTTCAGTTCTAATTGTATGAGGGCTCAAACTTCTTGAGAGATGAAGAGTTTGGTGGTGAAGAGAAAAAGGCGACTTCTGAGGACCTAAAAAAGAGTTGTGGTCAAACCACCTAAAACTAGCTAAAAAGCTATGATTCTTTGAGAGGAAAATACTTCCCTTCTTTCGGAGTGAAACAATACACAGACCTATCCTTAGCAGTTGTCCTGATTATGGGTGGAGAGGTGAATTGGAGCTTTGGAGTAAGGATGGAGGTAGCCAATGAAGAGAACTATGAGCCATTTATGGAAGGGGGCAGGCTATCTGGGGCACGGGGCCCCTAATGATACTGAATGGAGCTCACCACCAATTTCCAAGGCCCTGGTCGCCCTAAGCTTCGATTACCCCAGGGTCTGATGAAAGATGGTGAAACAAAGGTAATGACCATCCATTCATTCATAAGAATAAACTTCCATTCATTCATGAGCACAAACATGTATTCATTTATGAAAACAAATATTCATTCATGTTGTTATTAGCACGCATGAGGTACCTACTATGTGCCAGACATTGCATTAGGTGCTGGGGATACAGAAAGGAATAAGACCTCATTTTTTTTGCCTTTGAAAAGCTCCCTATCTAATAAGGGGGTCCAGGAAACAGATATCTATAAGCTGGTGTGGTACATGCTGATGTGGCGGCATACCCAGGGGATTATGGCACTCTAGGAGTGGTATTTAATATCTTGGAGAATCATTAGGGAAGACTTTCTGATAATTGGTCTGGATTCTTTACCACTCCTTATTCCTATGCCTTTTACCATGTAACTTTGCAGTTCTTCTCACAGAACTGTATTTCCCCATCCATTGACTTTAGACCCGGCAATGTGGCATGCTTTGGCCAACAGGATGTTAGCAGATACGACTTAAGCAGGGGCATGAGACTTCCTTGCTTGGCTGGGCTTGCACTGCTGTATTTCAGACACCTCCCTGAGAAGAACATGCCTTTACCAGCCACTGGTCCCAGGAAGAAGATGGGACACACTTGGAGTTCACTTGAGCCAGGTCGACCAGCTGCTTGGAGTGGAGCATAGATCTTCAGCTGACTGTCAGGCTTCCTGAAGAAGTGTAGAAGAACGGGTCCAAGCCCTAGCAGAAGGGGTAAAGGAAGGAGAGGAAGAGTTAGGCACATGCAATTATTAAACACTCACTCCATGTAAGGCACTGTCTTGGGCCCTAAGCATGAAAACAATGAGAAGAATAAGACATTAGTCGGAGGATGACTGATTAATAACAATACTAGCTGCTGTTCTGAGTGCTTCCTTTGAGCCAGGCCCTGTGCCAAGAATTTAGCATTATCTGGTTTAACCCTCCCCACAAGCCTTCAGTAAGTACTATCATTATCCCCATTTTCCAAACGAGCAACCTGAAGCTCTGAGAATTTTGCAAATTGCCTTGGGTCACAAAGACTTTAAGTGGCAGAGCAGGGAGTTGATCTTGACTTTCTGATTTCAAAGCTTCAACTCTTTACTTGGCTACAGAGATGTGAGGAAGAAGGCCTTCGATGTCTTGCCTGAGGCCTTTGGGACTTTGCTCAGGCCTGAATGAGTCTATCAGTCCTTCCCAGCTTTCTCCCCACCCATCTGTGGAGTCATGGCCAGCTGGGGGAGCCCCCTCACCAATAGTGAGAAGGGACTGGCTGTAGCCTCTTCTATTAGTGGGTATGCCAGGGACAATCATGGCCAAAAAGGGCTCATTGCACTGCTATAATCTCTCTACTTAGCTGCTCTGTAAATGGACAGATCTCCTGTCTTGTTCCCACCTCTGGTCACCAATGGGGCTTATTGTGACAGCAAAGGCTTATAGGGTGTACTTACGTACCAGGCACTATTCTAAGCATTTTACGTGCATTACCTAATGCAATCCTCTCAACTACCCTTTGAGATAAGTGCTGCTGTTACTATATCCATTAGTGCTCTAGCCTTGCCAGCTGGGGAGCCCCAATCATCTTGTTCATGCCACACATTTTTACTGAGCCCCTCATGTATACCTGCTACCAAGCACAGGGGAGTGTATAGATAGGACAGATGCTCTCACGGAGCCTACAATCTAGTGTAGTCCCTGCCAGTCCCCTTCCTCAAGCCTGTTTCCATCATTCAGGCTCTCATGTGTCTGCTCAAATAGACACCATGAACACTGGTCCTTGGGAGCCTTATCACCTCCCTGCCCCACGTTGGGCCAGACCTGAATTTGCTATGTTCATTACATTTAGTGATTTTCTCTGACATCCCCTCCCTGGAGGAAGAGGCACATTTGCTGGCTGCAGAGGGTTTTCACCCCATTCTCACTCCAGCCCTTTTTGGCTTGCCACTTCCTTTTGACAAGAGTTCCCAGCATACCTTGGGGTTGGGGCCTCGACGGACATGGCAGAAACATAGATCATTTATTGTACTTCCTTTGAAAGCAGTGTTCCTGCGTGGGTTATTCCAGTAGTTAGCCACTTTGCACCTATGTGAGAGGGGGAGCCTCTTCGCTCACTTTAGGTTCACCCCCATTAGCCATAGGAATCGAAGCAAAGTCAGTTTCTGTCCCAAAGCCCACAGCAAAGGAAGTCACCAGCCTCCACCAAAACACTGTTCTGAGTGCCTGAAATATGTACATGGAAGTATTCTCAGAGGAATCATAACTGACTTGATGTGCTCTCTGGACGAAATTCCCTTAAAGTAGCTGAATTGTGAGGCCTTTGTAATGGTGTTCCTTTTGGAAATGGCAGCCTGCCTCTGATTCACAGGATTTCCCAGAGTTCTTACTGAGGCAGGGTTCCCAGTCATATTAACAGAAAAATGTGGCCCGAGCCACAGATTGATGAATCTAGCTGTTTTCATGAGGAGTAATTTAATATTCAAATAAGCAGTAATTAAAGAGCAACTCTTCCTCCTGCTCTTCGCCCTTCCCACCCTGACCCATCTTGAAGCTAGAGTCAGGCCATGAATCCTGTGATTGTGAGGCCCGCTTCATTGCCAGGACACTTAAGCCAGGCAGTGGAGAAGAAAGTACAGTATGGCTTTCTGGGTCATAATACCTCATAAATCAAATAGATTTTTCCCATAATCAAATGATCCTGCCGTGTTCTGCTTTCCAGTTAGATTTATAAGTGTAATCTCTGCATGAGCTATATACCACGATGGACTAATTGGCACAGCAAACAAAGAAACTCAGAGCACTTAGGAACCAAAATACAAGGAGTCTGTTGACTCTAGTCAGGCTGTCTTCTCTGACAGGTTAGTTATTTTGATTCCCATTTGGGGACAGCTCAGGTCACTAATAGCTTCTCAGTGTCCTAATGAAATCAAGGGAGGGAGAAGACACCCAAGTTGTTGGCGCTATCTTCATCTGGTTTTCTTCTTGGAAAGTGACTTTGGCTGGTTCAATAAGATTAAACCTGGCCCTCACTGGGATGCTGGGGTTGATCAGGAGAGCCGAGTCGCTGAGAAGAGAAGAAAAGAGGAACACAGAGAGGTGTGGCCTCAGGTGTGGGAATCTCTCTAGGGCTAGTCTGTTATCTTTCTTACCCTGGAGGATACCTCTCTTGCTTTACAAAAGTGCCCTAGGGATGCAGCCTACCTGCAAAGCTAAGTCAGTACTATTCCCTGTCGTACTTAAAGTTCCAGGGATTTTATGAAGCCAAAGAGATGTAAACATGCTTGAAGGGGCAGGGGCGAGGGAGCATAAAAGTAATTTGGAGAAAACAGATGCTTTTCTCTTTGAACTTCATGAGCAGAAATAAAATGCAACCACCACAAAACTGGAGAACTTCTTTGAAACAAGAAGAAAAGGGAAGAGGTTCAGAGACGTTTAATGACTTCAGGATTTGCTCAGGCTTTTATAATCCTGTATTGAGCTGAACGTATTTTGCTTTGTTCTTTTGGCTTCAATGAGAAATAAATAATAAATATAGAAAGCCTGGTTTACCCCAATCTGGGAAGCAATTAATAATACATTGTAGGATTGTGACCAGTTCTGGATTTATGACAAGGCTGCCATCATTTATATGGTCATGCATTTTGCTAAAGGCTTTTGTAGATTGAGGCATTCAAATTTAACCAATTGCCTACTCCAGCACAGGATTTTCACAGAGAGTAAGAATTTAAGCCCTTTGGGTATTCTTCTAGGATCTGATTTGCAATCCAAGAAGGAATATAACCTAAAACGTGAAGATGACTCAGGGGCCGGGTGTTTAAACCCTGGGACAAAGTATTTTCTCCTTCCCTCTCTTCTCTTCCTCACCCCCAACCACAACATTTGATTAAATTAAAAGGAGGTTAAAATAAGCCTCAGACAGCCTTGAAGTAGATTACGACCACAAAAGGACCTAGTGTACCTTAGAGGGCTGTGCTGAGGGGGAAGGGACAGTGCCACCAAGCTGGCCTTGGGGATGAGCCATGAGGGAAATGGTACAATTGCCTATTTTAGCCCTAGCTGATAAAGCCACCTCCTCCTGTTCCCCTCCTGCCACTTGAGCGGTTCTAGCACAAGGGGCCCCAGGATTGGCTCTAGTCAGAATTCTCCCATGGGCAGAAAAAGTCTTCTGAAAAACACTTAAAAAATAGGAAGCTCTCTCATTGGAATTTATCATTTATGGGTGATTTATGTACCATAAATAGACCCGTGGACCCCAATGCCCTTATAGAAATTAATCACTTAAAACATTCTCTTGTTGCTTGCCTGTGTATGGAATACAAAACAGAAAAAACTGAAAAGAGCCCATTTGTTTCCCTCAATGTCAAACTTCTGTGTGGCCACTGAAAGGACAATGTCTAATCTAACCAGCTTGTACCTTTTACAGAGTCCACATGACTCCAACGGAGTTGAACATTTTCCAGAGGCATACAATAGAAAGAATGATATATTCATTCAGGAGATGAACAGCACTATTTATGTAGTGTTACTGTGAAAAAGAAGTGCATTTTCCCCTGCATTGTTGTAAATTATATACAATAACCGTTACAACAGAGAAAATAAGCAAATGTTGATGTAGTTGGGCACATATTTTTTCCTTGTTGTTACATAATCTAGAAAATGCAAAACACTGGAATATAGGGATGTTGTAGGCAAGTCAATGGAATTTTACAGAATCCCTTAGGAAGTTGTATATACCCCTTGAAACAACAGGATAAAGAGTCTTTTATTAGAACCAGGGTCTGTGCTCATTGGGCCCCAGAGACATTTGGCTGTCTTGCTGATCCATATCACCCATGTTTACTTTGACTAGATTGGAATGCTTCCATAAGCCAAGATGTGCTCATAACTTTTCATTGGTTGGTAGTATTCTCTGAAACCTCACACATGTACTTCAGACAAGGGAGCAGGATTTGAGAAGCATCTTTTTGCTGAGCTGAAGTTGGCTTGCTTTCTTATTTGTTTATAATAGCCTCAAGAGTTACTTTTTCCTTACTTCCTCAACTAGAAAATAACATCCCTTGAGCTCTTTTCCACTGTCCAAAGTCAGACTTTTCCATCCTCAGTAGTGTAAACCCAGTGAGAAGTGCTGCTTGTTTCCTTCAACTGGATCTGGCTAACCTGTCAACCCCTCAGAGGGAAGCTTCTGGAATCCATGGCCTTCTCTGGATCTGCTGGTGCTCCTTAGAACAATTGCGGGTTGGGGAATAAGAAAAGGGATCATTCCCTCAGACTCTTGGCTTTCCTTTGTGGCCCAGGCACTGAATTCCCAGGTCATCCTTGGCAAGTCATTTAAACATTCTTTTCCCCGGTTCTTTCACTATTATAAAATGATAACTTGGGAGACAAGTCTTCTGTGATCCTGAGATGAAGGGAACTGCCTTAATTTGCCTGAGCTGCTATGACTGGCTTAAACAATGGGAATTTATTGGCTCACAGTTTTGAGACTAGGAGAAGTCCAAAAGCTAGCTATCAGCAAGGTTTGCTTGCTCCCAGAAGACTGCAATGGTTTTGTGATGGCTGTGGGCAATCCTTGGGGTTCCTTGGCTTTCCTGTCACATGGCAATGTCCTCTCCTTTCTCTTACAGTTCCTGCTGAAACTGCTTCTTTCTGTGACCCTCTCCTTATAAGGCCTCCAATAATCTGGATTAAGACCCACCCTGGTTCAATTTGCCACACATCTTCAGAAAGTCCTATTTACAATGGGTTCACACCCACAGGGACATGGATTAAGATTAAGAACATATGTTTGTTGGAGTACGTAATTCAACCAACCGCAGAAACAATTGTATGGGCAAAACCATATAAAGTCTAAGGCATTGTTATGAAGACTTAAAAGTAAATAGTATTGGTCAAAATATGCCCCCAAGAAAAGAAAACATGGATTGTTCTATAGCATTATAGAGACTATAACATTGTTTTTCCCAATTCAAGAAATGAAACTATCATTGTGGCTAATCAGAATAGTCCCTTTTGCCTGGATGCCTTGCTTTCAATGGAATGCGGGGCAAGAGGGAAAGGCTTTAGCAAATGACCAAGGTGGTAACTTCTGTCTTCGTGAGTGGAAGACTCCTAAAGAGTACCCAGAAGATGCACAGGTCTTAATGGAAAGTGGTGGAAGTGGGGGAGCTTTGACGTTTCCTGAGGCTATGATGTATATTAAAGTATACGTTCAATCCAGTCTCTTTTCTCTGGCCTTTTAGCAATATACTGAGAGTTAAAGCCAGTTCTTACTGACTCCAGGAAATTTGTACATGAGCCATAGAGAGTGTTTTTGACAAGACAGGCAATCCATTTAATCTCTGAAATTCCAGAAAATTCTTAAGTGCCATCCTATGTGATATCTTTCCTGTTCTAATGGGGAATAAAAAATGCAAGTCCTCACTCTAAGGGCTGAAGGAATTGCAAGTTGACACTGTTCACTTGCTTGCCAACTGTGTGAGGATTTCAGACCCTGCTGGAAGGTTCACAGTGCAAGAAAGGGCAACATTTTTTTCACAACTTTATGAAGAGAAGGTGTCCAAACAGATGGCTTCCTACTCAGATGGTTGCTAGAGTGAGTTCCTGATTAACCTTTTAAGAGGCTGAGATTATTGAATTCCTTGTAGAGCCTCAAAAAAAGCAGGAGTATTTTATTACCTTTTTCCTGGAAATTTCCTTCCCCCACGCTCAAAGAGAATCAAATATGGGTTTGGCTGGAGGATCCTCAGCATTCTCCTCCACAAAACCAAAGAAATTCTACAAACTTTCCTTGACTCAAAAGAAAATCAAACCAAAATATCTAAGGTGAAGCCCAGGAGTGAGACTCTGCTCTGTTGGAGAGTGGGGGAGATGATGTTCCCAAATAGGCTGACCTCTGTTAAGCACCCAGGAAGGGGTGAGGTTGAAGGCAGGGCAGATTTAATTTCTTCCATTACCACCTGTATTAATCAGGGTTCTCTAGGGAAACAGAACCAACAGGAGCTATCTCTAAATATATTGATATTTTATAAAAGTTTCTCACACAACTGTGGGGATGCACGAGTCCAAATTCCGTAAGGCAGGCTGCAAGCTGACAACTCCAATGAAGTTTATGATGAATTCCCCAGGAGAGGCTGGCTGGCTGAAGTAGAGATGAAAGTTCTCTCTTCTGACTGCTGAAGTCGTCACTTCTTTTAAAGTCTTCAAATGATTGTATTAAATGTCTCATTGCTGAAGACACTCCTTTGTTGATTGTAGGTGTAATCAGCCATAAATGCAATCAACTTACTGATGATTTAAGTCCATGAAATGTCCTTGCAGTAACAGTTAGGCCAGTGCTTGCTTGACCAGACAGCTGGGCACTATCACCTGGCCAAGTTGACACATGAACCTAACCATCACAATCAGTATGCCTCTTTTAAAAAAATAAAGATATTTTCCTATATAGCTACAATATCACTATAGTACCTTTCTGGGTACTGGGAGCAGATGGTTCTCTATTTAACCGTGTGACCCAAACGTGAACCAAAATCTTTCTTATGGCTCCTCTAAGCACGGTCAAGACAAACTGGAACTTTCCTAAAAGCTTGAAACAATTCTAAGGAAACATAAAAGGAAATAAACACGGATCATGGTTCAAGGTTCACAGAATAGTTTTCTGACCCTGGTTTGGGCAGCATGTTTCCAGGGCTTTCATGCCTTATTGCCTTTCATGTGCTGCGTTGGGATTTGTGTACTCAAACCTAAATTGTCAAGCTCTTGCCTGATCCTTTTACTTCTGTGCTTCTGCAGCCATGTGGCTGGTGCTATTATGAAGACTGCCACCCAAGACCTTGGCTAGCCTATCTCGGAATGAATTTGATACAAGTGTCCTCTCTGGGCAGATGCAAGTCCACAGGTTCTTGTCTTGGGAGAGCAGAAGGCAGCCTGGGTTTAAAACTGTATTTAATCCCTCAGCCAGGCACTCTTTTTTTTTTAAAAATCTTCATTTTATTGAGATATATTCACATACCATGCAGTCATACCAAACAAATTGTACATTCGATTGTTCACAGTACCATTACATAGTTGTACATTCATCACTTAAATCAATCCCTGACACTTTCATTAGCACACACACAAAAATAACAAGAATAATAATTAAAGTGAAAAAGAGCAATTAAAGTAAAAAACAACACTGGGTACCTTTGTCTGTTTGTTTGTTTGTTTGTTTCCTTCCCCTATTTTTCTACTCATCCATCCATAAACTAGACAAAGTGGAGTGTGGTCCTTATGGCTTTCCCAATCCCATTGTCACCCCTCATAAGCTACATTTTTATACAATTGTCTTTGAGATTCTTGGGTTCTGGGTTGTAGTTTGATAGTTTCAGGTATCTACCACCAGCTACCCCAATTCTTTAGAACCTAAAAAGGGTTGTCTAAAGTGTGCGTAAGAGTGCCCACCAGAGTGACCTCTCGGCTCCTTTTGGAATCTCTCTGCCACTGAAGCTTATTTCATTTCCTTTCACATCCCCCTTTTGGTCAAGAAGATGTTCTCCATCCCACGATGCCAGGTCTACATTCCTCCCCAGGAGTCATATTCCACGTTGCCAGGGAGATTCACTCCCCTGGGTGTCTGATCCCACGTAGGGGGGAGGGCAGTGATTTCACCTTTCAAGTTGGCTTAGCTAGAGAGACAGGGCCACATCTGAGCAACAAAGAGGCATTGGGGAGGAGGCTCTTAGGCACAATTATAGGCAGGCCTAGCTTCTCCTTTGCAGCAACCGTCTTCCCAAGGGTAAATCCTGTGGTAGAGGGCTCAACCCATCAAACCACCAGTCCCCTATGTCTGTGGTCATGTTAGCAACCATCGAGGTGGGGTAGGTCAATACCCCTGCATTCTCCACAGGCTCCTCAAGGGGGCTCTACATATTTTTTTCCTTGTTTTTTTTTTAACTTTTTTTTTTAAATCAACTGTATGAAAAATAAAAAAATAAAAAAAAATAATTAAAAAAAAACCATACAATAAAAGAACATTTCAAAGAGACCATAACAAGGGAGTAAGAAAAAGACAACTAACCTAAGATAACTACTTTACTTCCAACATGTTCCTACTCTACCCCAAGAAAATAACCTAATATAGCAACATTTCTGTGACTTGTTCCTACCATACCCATCAGAAATTAACAAACCATAGTCATTCCTGGGTATTCCCAGAACGTTAAATTTACCCATGATAGCTTATCTGTTCTTCTTGGATTATTGTTCCCCCTTCCTTAATTGCTCTCTATTGCTAGTTCCCCTACATTCTACATTATAAACCATTTGTCTTACATTTCAGCCAGGCATTCTTGTGCAGTGAACTACCTGTCTAATAATATTTAGTGGCTTTTCAGGACAACTTGATCTTTGGATAACCCAGCCCTAATGTACCATGTTTCCTCTACCTACTTAGGACTTTAGTTTTCAGGTCTGGTTTATGGTCTAAATAAATGTTACTCTTCAGTTAATTGCCATTAGAAATGATATCCCAGGACTCTACTCCTAATCAGGGTTTTCTTGCCAGTCTACTAATATGTCTTAATTTAATATAATGAATATATCATTTATATAAAAATGACATATTTAGAGTCATAAAGGGGTTGTTCCTGCAATAAGAAGAGTATGTGTGTGTGTGTGTGTGTGTGTGTGTGTGTGTGTGTGTATACACCCAAGTTTAAAGGTCACTGGAAAAGAAACAGTTGAACTAGTTTGAACTTCTAAAGGGTAGGTCCCCTTCTGACAACCTGACTCTTGAAACCATTCACACTGATCCAGTGTAGAACCATCCAATTGTTCAAAAAAGTACAGAAATCTGTTTTTTGAGCAAAGTAGATATGCTTTGTGTTAGGATCAACATGCTGATTTTCAGCAAAACATGCATCCTGCTCCACAGATTGTCAATAGACTGACTTATATATGGTACTTGGTATAACTTCTCCTTGCCCAGGTTTTCCTTGGGCTAAAGAGGACAGAGGGGGACAAAAGAAGGCCACAATTTAAACTTGATCAACAGCATAGACGAGGAGCTTAAAATTTACAAAGAAGTTGTGCTCTGAATCCATTTTAAGAAACTCTAAAATCTTCTCCCACAGAGGCAATGCTAATTGGTGTACTCAGTTTCCCAGATTAATCTACCTTCCATCACACCCCACCAAATAAAAGCAACACTAATAATGGAGCAGAAATAAATAATGCACATTTAGTTGGGAACAAATGTGTTTGTTTCATTTGCAAGATGAATTACTAAGGAAAAATTTTTTTAATAATTTAGAAACCTGGGGATTGGGTTCAAAGCACGTTTCAGAGCATTTGAGAAGGGAAAGTACGACTTCTCTGAGTCTCAAGGGGTCTTCTATGTTTGTTTAAGGGCTTCTAGAGGTCACTTGCAATGATTTGTCATTTTGCTTTATTTCGCCTTCTGTCTCCCTCATGTCAATGCATAACTGGTGCAAAGAGGGAATTTGGAGCTCACATATGGAAGGGGGAGAAAAAATAGGAGGGGGGTGAGAGAATAAACAGAGATTATGTGAAATGACAAGAAGGACAAGACAATGAGGATCAAAGAAGAGGAGCAAGATTTGTTCGAGGTGGTATTAGACAAAATGTACACAATCCAAAAGGCAAGAAAGAAGGTGATGGTGAAGCGTTGTTTGCTCTGCTGCGTGAGATATCACCAGGCATCCTTTTATCCCAAGTGACTGTACTTGCTAACCAGTAGGGGAGGTGGGGCGCTGGGAAAGGGAAAGGGAAGGAATAAATAACTGATTGTTTATATGTATATGGCGTTCTTGAGTTAGGTGTTTACAGCTTGGGGGAATCCATCTTTTTTTCTTCTGGCTAAACAAATCAACTGACAGAAAACGCAGAGAACAATTTTTCAGCACTAGTTAATGTGTATTAAACTCTGAACACACATTGCTTCCTCCCTTCTTGCAACCACTCTCTAAGGTAGGTGCTGTTTTTTACCCCATTTTGCCAAAGAGCAAATTAAGGCACAGAGAAAATACAGAGCTGGTCCCAAAGTTACAGAGCTGGTAAGTGAAGGGATTGAATTTAAACCAAAGAGCCTCAGCTCCAAACCACATGATAAAGCCCTTGTGGAAATTCTAGGTAGCTAATAAATGATATGTAATCAAAGTGCTAAAATGAATTAACACTTTTCAAACGGCAAGGGTGTTTTTGTGATTTCATCAACTGTTTAGCTGGGTTTTTCCACAGAAGCAGCTCCAAGATGGTGATTAAAGGGCCATCCCTCACTTCTTTTCCTCCTTCGCTGCTTCAATCAATAGATAAGCATTTAACCCTCTACTCGGTGCTAGGCACTATGCTAAATACCAGGGACATAATGGTGAAGGGGACCCAATCCCTGCTCTTAGGGTGTTTCCAGAGCAGTAAACAGACTCTTCAAACAGAGAGTGGTATGGGCATATGGGCAGGAACTTTGGAGGGCTACCTCACTTAACTTTGGGTTGGATGCCAAGGAAGACTGATGAAGAGAGATTTCCACACTGACCTGAAGGATGAATAGAGCTTTGCTGGATGAAGCTGGATAGGAAGGAAGTGACTGAGGAAGAGAAACCAGTGTGAGTGAAAACCCCAGAGGATTGATCTGCCATTTCTCTTCTGAAACAGAAACCCGTCAGCTTTATATCACTCAGTAGAGGACCACATTCAAGTGGGGTACTTGGGGTTGGTAGAGGGAAGCCAGATTCACATCTCTTGTGAACTTTGCATGGAGTGAGGTCAGCTTGGTAGCTTGAAATTGACTATGGCGGGTGGTATTTATCCCATGGAAATTGGCAACTGCTACAGATCAGGGCTTTTTATTTCCTAGAGAGCTGGTGATTAAACGTTTACCAGTACACCACTGGACACTGGTTCCAGAGACCATTCTCCTGCAAAAGTATGTCTGTAATTCTGCTTCTCATCTACAAATGAACATATTTTCTCTGATATTCTGCATTACCCACAGGTAGCTGCTTTTCAGCTGAAAACGGGATGGAGCTGAGCAACATGATGCCACCGCAATAGTGTCATCACCCTGGACTCCTTTGACTGAAAATCTTACCACATTTGCACATGCTGACATCCTGTGAATTTTCCCACATTCACAGCTTTTAAAGTTAAGCATATGTTAGAAAATAAACTGACACTGTTTTCCTTAGATATTAATGCTCATTAACATGCACCTAGACTCCCACAGCTTCGTTTTCACACCTGTAATTCGATTTACATGAATAACTAAGTTTTTGCTTATATCTACTTGAAGTGTTCCAGAAGAAACTAGCATTTTTCCTTCAGAAGCAGATTCCTACTGCACGGAAAAAAGCAAACTGCTCAAAAGATTATTAGACATAAATGATACATTCAAAATACACCTTGCTACACTGATCCAGTTTCTAAGGCAAAGGTCATGGACTATATGATCTTATAGGAAATAAGGAATAGACCAGGGGTCAATTAGGTTTAGCATATGGCACTTTGTCATTTTCAGTCATTTGACCTCCTTTCTCTCTCTCTTTATTGATCTGGCACAGATTTATATTCCTAGAGCAGAATGGGAAAATTCCCTTGTGCCCTGTGGATGGTGTCTATCTGTGTCCCTGGAAGGAAAGGCAGCAAAGATTAATCAATCCACATTGACATGATGGGTGGAGCAGATTGGAATGGGACTGGCTCTGTCTGAGAGGTAGAGGAGAAAATGCATCCTAGCTCATGGCATGCCGGGAGTTTATTTTTCACATTCAAAGCAAAAATTAGCATCTTAAAATTTGTCCATGTGCTTTTTCAGCAAGAACAGGAGCTTTTGTTCTGGAATTCTTTCCAAATGCTCTGGAGAATTGCATGAATATTGAACTCATTTTATTTCTTTAGATTTAGATGTGCTTTTCACAGGCACCAAAACCACTCCTCTAAACCAATCGAAATGAAACTGTACCCTTGTAACAGCCCACCAAATAATAAGATGAAACAGAAGGAGGTGGTTAAATTACCCAGCTCACCTGGTGGGCAGGATGCCCTTCCCCAAATGCACTGTTTTTAGCCCTAATTGTATTTTTGTTTGTTGTCCACAAGCCACTATTGAAACCAATATTGAGTCAGTGTTAAGAACAGTAAACAAAATAGTAGGATTTTTTTTATAAAGGGAAATGTTTAAAGGTTTACATAAATCAACCTTCTAATAATGCCAAATACTCAATCCCCTACCTCCTTTTTTTCCTTCCATTTTCAATTTAGAACACAGTCTAGATTAATTGAAAAGGCATGAAATTGGAGATGGGCAACCTTCAACTCAAACTCCAAGCCCACTGCTTTTTGGTCATGAGGCACTGAGCATTTCAGTAAACCTCTCTTATGCTTCAATTTCCTTATTTTTAAAAGTGAAGTAATAGTATCTATTGCCTGGCATTGCTACAATGATTCAGGGAGATAATGTATGTAAATTACTTTGTCTATAGCAATATCTTTATACATTTAAAGTTGCATTCCTTATGTCCAGTTTGAAAGTTCTAATTGGTGATATAGAAATAAAAAAATAATCCCATGATTCAAGACTTTATAGAAGTGATTGTGGGGTGAGGTGGGTAACGGGAGTAGGGTTGTCATACCAGATATTCAGGTCCATATTTTTTTGTTATGATGCACATGGGGAAGATGTAGCCATGTTTCTAAAGACATTTTTTTGCAGCCTCCTTATTCAAAATATTTCGTCTTTTTCAACAGCCCCTCCCTCCCTCCCTCCCTCCTTTCCTTCCTTCCTTCCTTCCCTCTTTCCTTCCTTCCTTCCTTCCTTCCTTTTTAGAGAGAAAGAACATACTAGAGATGTTATTCTCTCAGCTGTCCCAATACTTAACAGTATCTCTTTATATTCTCTATCCCGTGCCTCCCTCCATGTGTTGTATATGAAAATTGTAGTGAAAAAAACAACTTCCAGAAATTGAACTTGTCTTTTACCCATTAACCACCCATGGCCACATCTGATTAGATCATTCAGTTCAATTGAGCCTTATAGCTTATACCCTCCTATTTTAGATTGGCTTGTGACTGTCAGAAGAGATTCTAAGTGATTCTCTATGTATTTATAGAATCTTGTTTCATGTGAAAGAGATTTTTTAAACAAAAACATAAACACTACCATACTGGAAACTTACTCAATACAAAACAGTTTTCCGAAATCCAGTCTGCAACCCTCAGGGATGCAGTCCCATCTAATCTTCTTTCTCCAAATTAAATTTAAGTCTTAAGAGCCAGATTGGCAAGGGACCCAGCATTGTATTTTTGTGGCAGCCTTCCCCCACACCCCATCAGTTGCTTAGGGTCTGTCCTCTTGGACACCTGGAGGCCACGCCTGGCATTGGTCAGCTTGTTGCTGCATGACTGCCATCCCTTCTGGAAACCTCGAAGTCCCCCCTGTGGGCCCTGGTCCTCTCCATCTGCCTGCTGTTGTTGTTTCAGTCACAGTGAAATCTCACTGGCCCCAGGCCACTGTACCCCACTGGGAGAGAACAACCTCCAGCCAGATGGGGTTCAGGCATCCACTTCCCACAGAACTACAAATACCACTCCCCTTCCCAGTCTGGGGGGGCTCCTTCCAGGGTCAGGGGTACATCCTCTTTACACCTTGAAACATGAAGTAGTCATTTTGCTCCTTCTGCCTTGTTATGCTCCTTTGTTTTTGGCTGGAATGATACCAGTTCAGTGCGGGGACACTCGGCTTTATGTAGATGAGAAGATATTATTAACAGTTACATGTGTTTCTAATTAATGAGAAATTTTCAAAAAGTAATTGTTTAAAAATAAATACAGTTTGCTAGTTAACATTTTATCAGTCAGGATCCTGCAGGAAACAGATGGCACACTCAAAGGGGGATTGAAAAGAAAAGGACTTGTTCTGGTTGGCTAATGCTGCTGTTACGCAAAAATACCAGATATGGATTGGCTTTTATAAAGGGGGTTTATTTGGTTACAAATTTACAGTCTGAAGGCCATGAAAATGTCCAAATTAAGGCATCAACACGAGTACATCTTCACTGAAGAATGGCTGATGGCATCCGGAAAACCTGTTAGCTGGGAAGGCATGTGGCTGGCATCTGCTGATTCTTTGCTCCAGGATTCTGGTTTCAAAATGGCTTTCTCCAAGGACATTTTTCTCTAAGCATCTCCCAGGCAAACTCTGGGCTAGCACAAATCTTCTTTCAACGGCCGTCTCCAAAATGTCTCTCTCGGCTGCAGCACTGAACGACTTCTGTCTGAGCTCTTACGGGGCTCCAGTAATTTAATTATGATCCACACTGAATGGGCAGGGTAACACCTCCATGGAAATAATCTAATCAAAGGTATTATCCACAGTTAGGTGGGTCACATCTCCATGGAAACACTCAATCAAGAGGTCACACCCTAATCAGAAAGATTAATCAATCTGCCCCCACAAGAATGCATTAAAGAATATGGCTTTTGGGGGAACATAATATATCCAAACCGGCACAGGACTAGTCACAGAAATGTGGACAGGGTTAAGAAACCAAAAAAGTTGGTGAAGCATCCCAGGGACTAACAAAAGTAGGGAGCCATTAGCATCCTAGGTTTAAAGGGGATGGGGGAGAACACTGTTGCCAGAACCCAGAGAGAGCTTTAGCTGTGGAAAAGGGGCTGCCTGACAGATGCTATGGCTGTCCATAAAGGAAACTGGCATGGAAGGGAGGTAAAATGTGGGTGGGATACATTTCCAGACCTATCTTCTCCCACCCTCTGATTTCCTGCCAGTGCCTGACACTGGCCCAAGCCAACCAGAAGCCAAAGGTCTGGTGAGTCCACTTGATGCAGGACCATAGAGGTCAACCTCAGGGCACAGAGAAGGAAGGAGAAAGGAGACACCATGGATCTGGAAGGGCAAACTGAGAAAATAGCCAGAAGATTATCTCTTAATGTAATAGAAAGTAATACATGGATAAAAAGCTTAAATGAGTGTTAAGCAAAATAAAGGATGGATCCTGGGCAGTGGAAAAGATAGAGGAGGAAGGGATGAATTGAGTCAAGAAGGACAAGTGTTCCTCGCTTCCTGTCTGCGTCCCAGAGTAGAATCCTATGATTTGCAACCAGGTAAGTCCCCTTTTCAGCATACCCACATAAGGAGAAGACCCTTTCCCAAATGACTTCACCCTTTAATCCACAATTACAAATGCAGACTTCCATCATTGGCTGAGACAGAGTGCTGGCAGGCTTTCATTCCACCTAGGACTAGGCAATCAATCCCCAAATGAGAAGGACTGGTGTCTTACACGTTCCTGTTTTGCTGCTGGGGAAGGGAAGGAAGAATATTTCATTTCTCTTTGGCCACCTAACAAGTCACTTCCCAACCTGATATAAATGATTTTATTCTTTATGATTTCTTCTTTCTCACAATTCTCTGGGTTGGCAGGGCTTAGTTGGGTTGCCTTATGTACCATATGTGGTATAGCTGAGGTCAGTATATCAGAGTGGGTAGGACTGTCCAAGCTGACCTTTCCTTCTCCACAGTCACTGTGCACATGGCCTCCCAACATACAGTAGTCTAGCCTGGGCTCCTTTACAGCATGGCCATGAACTTCTGAAGGGTGCTAAAAGAAGGCAGCCCCAGTGTGCAGGCACCTGTCAAGCCTTTACTCACATCATGCTTGCTAATGTCCTATTGGCCAAAGCAGGTCACATGGCACATTGTAAGAGGCATTGTGGGAGAGGACTACCCAAGGGCAGGAATACAGAGAGAAATAGTCCATGGGGGAGTGGGGAGGTGGGGGTAGGGATGACCAGTGTAACAATCGACCACAAAAAGTGAGAGAATCTGGCCTTGAAGAGCAGGAAGGGTCATCACCAAGGTGAAAAACGCTGCAGAAAATAATCCAAAACATCAAAACTTGCTAAGATCATCTTGTTATCCTCACATTTATGAAGGTCAATACACATGCTCAGAAGTTTTGCTGTGTATGGGGGCAGGTAGGAGGGAGCAGACTGAGGAAGAGGGGGAGTTATTGCTTAATGGATTCAGAGCTTCTGCTTGAGGTGATGAAAATGTTGGGGTAATGGATAGTGGCAATGGTAGCCCAATATTTTGAATGTACTTAATATCACTGAGTTGTACGTTTGAATGTGGTTAAAATGAGAAATTTTGAGTTATATATATGTTGCTACAATACAAAATTAAAAAAAAGAGAATTGTTATCTATAGGGATTGTATAGTAACATGTAAAAAGGCTTGATATATTGATAAAGACAAAATTCAAGTGAAAAGGAGATGTTTCTCTGCCTTCATGCTTTTTGAGAGTTTGTTCAACGTGGACTAAAAAAAAGACAACTCTTTATCCAGGAGAGTCTTTATTAGAGGTTTCTGGGCAGCAGGCTTGCTCTTCAGGCTTTTGGGAAAGAGAAAGAGGTATAACTGGTTTTGCAAAAGTGGCCACAGGGGATGAGAGGATGGAGCTCAAGGTCATTTTGCACAGGCAGAGGGGTCAGCACAGAACTAAAGTTCCAGCCTCTCACTTGCAGGCCTGGACCTAAGAAAGTGGAACTTAATGGAAATCACAGTTTTAAGTTTGACAAAATCTGAGATGTTTATTTAACAAGCAGGCAGCATTCTGCACATAAACAGTTTGTAATCCTGAAGATTTTGGGCATGTGTGGGAAAATCCCCAGAAAAACGATCCCTCTTTATTTGTGATGTAATGCCACTCTGCCCCTCCCACTACCGTACCTGCCCTCTCCCCCCCCCCAAAGGGTTGTGGTTCTTGGTGTTCTCAGATTTCTCTCAGCCCTGAAGAGGCCCCAGTACGGGTGTGGCATGTCAGTCTCGTATTGAGTTACTAACCACAAACCCAAAGGGGGGGTGTTAGATGCACATGTGGGTAAATCCCAGTGGGTCCCTTTCTGTCGCAACATGGCTTACACTTTCTATTTGCCCTGGAATATCAGAAACAGAGTAAGGAGTGGAAACATACAAGCCATGGCTATGAAAACTGGAAATCTTCAGTTGAATACCAGACTTTTATGCGTCCAAATGAAGATTAGATCAAAATAATCCTTTTCAGGCACTGCTTTCTGGGCCAATTTATGAGCCACCTAAGGAAATTGGATTTTTAATTTCATATTTACAAATGCCAGGACTAAAAACAGCATTACCAATTTTGATGATTAGCCTTATTTATCTGAATAACTCTTAACTCTTAACAGCATTCAAATTCTATCCTCAAATTAAAAAAAAAGAAGATTGGCCATAATTTGGGATGAGAAGAGGCTGTGGGGATCCCAAAGAATGTTTCACAACCATTAAAGTCAACTCTGAAAAAGTATTTTAAAAATTGATTTGAAAAATGATTTGAACAAGGTCATCATTATTGGAATAGTCAGAAGCTTACAAGTTGTCTAGTTTAGTAGGGACAACCTATATTTATACCTCAAATTCTAGCATGCTTATCTAAATAGATATTTTTTTCTTCAGCTTAAACCTTATTTATTAAATGGCCAAAAGATCTGTGTCAGGGAGCCTCTAAAGTGGCCTCCAATGATCTCTGCCTCCTGATATTTATACCCTTGTATAATCCCTTCCCCTTAAGTGGGGGCTAGACTTTCTGACTTGCTTCTAATAAGTAGAATACAGCAAAGGTGATGCAATGTCACTTCTGAGATTAGGTTACAAAAAAACTGACTTCCTTCTTGCTTGTGATCACTTACACTCTCTTTCTTTCTCTTGGAGCCCTTGCTCTGGTGAAGGCAAGTTGCCATGCTGAAAGCTGCCCTCTAGAGAGGCCCAGTTGGCAAGGAACTGAGGGAGGCCACCAGCTAACAGCCAATGATAACCTGAACCTCTCAGTTTCAGTTACAAAAACAACCATTAACTCTTCATTTATGTTTCAGTACAAACCTGGGTGGTAAGTGTTACAGGTTACCTTATCACTCTCTAAAGATATTCTAGAGTAGGATAGAGCTGAATGGAATAAACACAGTCCTACCTGAAGGTAGCAGGCTGACCCAGACGAACTTCTGCAGTTCTTTATTGCAGTGCCATTAAGAAATTATCTGGTACAAATAACTAATGATTTTTCTTCATTTTCACAAACACATGGGCAAGATTCCTAGGAGCATTTAAATGTTATCTTTCTACTATATATCTGTCATCTTATAACTTTGCATTGCTTGACTTTTTCCTACAGAATTGGGAAAATAGTTCCAAAGGACACTAACATTTTAAAAATAAAATTTCTTTTGGTGACATACATGCAACTCAGAATTTCCCATTTTAACCACTTCTATCTTTCATGTGTATAATTCAGTGATGTTAATTATTTTCACAATGTTGTGCTACCATCGTCAACATCCAGTATCAAAACTTTTTGATCACCTCAAACAGAAACTCTGTGTCAATTAATCAAGAACTCCTCATTCCATCCCCCCACCCCTGTAACTGTAATTTACAGTTATAGATTAGTGACTATAATCTACAGTTACAGATTAGTAACTGTAATCTACTTTGTCTCTATGAGTTTGCTTATTCTTGTTATTTCATATAAGTTAAATCATACAATATTTGTTCTTTTGTGTCTGACTTATACCACTCAACCTGATATCTTCTTCAAGGTTCTTCCATATTGTAGCATGTATAAGAACTTCATTTCTTTTTTACAGCTGAGAAACATTCCATTTTATGTATGTACCACAATTTGTTTATCCATTAATGTATTGATGGACAATTGGGTTGCTTTCAACTTTTGGCTCTTGTGAATAATGCTGCCATGAACACTGGTGTGAAAATACTGGTTGGAGTCCCTGATTTAAATTCTTTTGGGTATATTTCTCGAAGTGGAATTGATGGGTCTTATGGTAATCTATGTTTAACTTTCTGATGAATCACAGACTCTTTTTCCAAAAGACAGTAATTTCGTAATTGTAAAGTTGGCTTAACCTATCCTTCAGAAGAAGTTCAGTCAATGACCTGCTCTATAAGCTTGAGCCATAATTCCCTGAAAGGAAATATGAGATTGGAGACTGGGTCCCTTTTTCTTGGTTCCATTTCCCACAGTTTCTCTCCACCTCCCTGTGAGTAGAGCAGTAGATAAGTACCCCATGATGGTGTTAATTTATAAATTAAAAAAATATTATCTAACATTCCCTGCTGCTCCCCACCAGCATCCCCCATGCCCCCCAGACCTCAGCCACCACATTGCACATGCATCCTGTGAATAGTTGAAATCCCCCATTTGCTGTATGCTCTGCCTTGTAGATGTCTCTTAGAGGCCATGAAAAATCGACAGACATTCTACTGTACATATGTGTCAGTCAGGGTTCTAACAGGAAGCAGGTGACACACTCAAAAGAGGATAATTCCAAGAGGATTTATTTACCAAGGGGCTATTTACAAAGTTGTGGGTGTAAGGGAACCACTAAGGATAGTACAGTAACCTGGAGCTAGTAGCAGTCGAACTTTTACCTGTAGACCTGAAAGGTTGATGGGAGGGGATGGTTACTGGAATCTGGAAGGGGCTAGTGGGTCCTGAGTTGCCATAGAGTCGGTCACTTGGTGGTTGAGGGATGCATGCAGCCCAAGGCAACACTGCAGTGAGGGTGCCAGGGGCATGAATACTCTGACCTGATTGCCTCTCTTATCACTTGGTGCCTTCTATTGGCCAAAACACAATTGGAAGCCAGAGAGCCTGGGAGTGCTTTTGTTGCTGTCCAACACCATCATAGTCAAGAGCAGGGAAGAGAAGGGTGGAGAGTTGAGCTGAAGAGATAAAGTCAAGAGGTCTGATCAGTGGATTTTTGATGCACCCTGATCATCTACAGATATTTGGAGACATTTGAGTACATAAAATGCTTCTAAACTGCTCAATTATAACTCATACCTGGTAATAAAATTTTCATTCTTCACTTACTTATGTTAATGTGAATTATGTGGATATTTCTGTCTCTCTTTGGAATATATATATATATTTTCAAATTTGCCTCAACCATCAAATATAATTTAGAAAACTCAAGAGAAGAAAAAAAGTCTATTGTATTTGCCCATATTTTTGTTTACTGTGCTCTTTGGAATGTATTTGTTTGCAAATCTTTCCACTCTCCTTCCCCACCCTGATATTTAAGAGTTGGGAATGGGTGAAGATTATTTGGCTTGAGAGGTGAAATATGGCAGTCCCTGCAAGGCCAATAATGTAATCAATCCCCCAGCTGATGGTCATCCCAGATAAGTATGTTAATCCTTTAGCTGGACTAAGATTTTCACCAAAACTGTTAAGGATTGGGCATTATGTATTGCTGAACCTTGTAATAACCATGCAAAATTTGTGTGAGAATCTTTCTTTAATTTTAGATCTTACTTTTTATACCTAGAAGTCAAGATTCTGAGTACGTAACAACACAAAAAATATTTACATATCTGACTGTTCTGGTTTGCTAATGCTGACATTTTCCAAATACCAGAAATGGATTGGCTTTTATAAAGGAGATTTATGTGGTTACACAGTTACAGTCTTAAGGCCATGAACTGTCCAAGGTAAGGCATCATCAACAGGATACCTTCACTGAAGGATGGCCATTGGCATTTGGAAAACCTTTGTTAGCTCAGAAGGCACGTGGCTGGCATCTGCTTGCTCCCAGGTTGCTTTTCAAAATGGCATTCTCCATAATGTTGCTCTTGGGGCATTTTGTCCTCTCTTAGGTGCAGCTCTAAAATGTCACTCTTAGCAGGCTCTCCAAAATGTCCATCTCAGCTGCTCTGAGTTCCTTCTATTTGTCAGCTCTTTTATATGGCTCCAGTGATTTAATTCAGACCCACCCTGAATAAGTGGGGTAACACCTCCATGGAAATTATCCAATCAAAGGTCTTGCCCACAGTTGATTGAGTCACATCTCCATGGAAACACTCAATCAATAGGTTCCAACCTAATCAACACTAATACATCTGCCCCCACAAGATTGCATCAAAAAGCATGGCATTTTGGGGGACGTAATACATCCAAACCAGCACACTCACTAATCTCATTCAATGGAAACTCAATAAAGATGAAGAAAAAAAAAAAAAAAAACCCTGAAGTATCTGGAAAAATATCAGGGAAACAAGACTGGAGTTTCCACACTCTTCTCTGGGACAAAGTCAATTGAGTAAAGCAGAGACATAAATCTGTTCCCTCCCCCTCCTGAAGTACAGTAATACAACCATATCAGTGAATCCTAGTAAATACAACAGGTAATGTGCAAACACTGCTTAGTTCATCATCTACTGTGATAAATATGCTACCACAAGGGATCCATCCCTCGTCTCCCTGCTGCAGACCTTCAGGATTGCTTGGTGTTGACAACAGCTGAGGGAATCAAATCCCAAAACAGCATGTTCAGAATTGGAGTTGGGGTAGGATTAAGCTGGATGCAGGTAAAAATGTGAAAAGATCACACTCTGCATATACAAACTGTCCTAAGGCACACTCTGTAGGTTTAATGTCCATAGCAGATGTCAGGCATTATCAAGGAAGTGATTATTAGTGCTGTGGGACATTTGGATTCAGAATTTTGGAAGCGAATAGGTAATGTGTTACTTTTCATTTGTTCTTTAAGCATATATTGAGTACCTTTGTCCCCAGCCTTGCCGTATACAGCTCTGGAAAATACCAATGAAGAAGACTGTCCTTGCCCTAAGGAGACAAGGAACAAGTTGCTTGGGAAACACACTCATGAAGCAGACTGAGGACAGGAATGCATGTGGGAGATGTGATAGTTCCAGCCTCAGGAACTCAGACAGTAGCAGTGAACTAAGCCAAGAAAAGCTATTGGAAATAGTGGATATTGATGAAAACGATGTACATGAATGAGAATGGCAGTAGGGAAATTTTGTGTTATGCGCACACATGCATGCATGTGTATGTGCACACGTGTCTTTGTATGCTTTATGGAACTAATAGAGAATCCTGAGAACTGTCCCCTTTCCCATTCTTCTTCACTATTTCTTGTAGTTTGTTAAAATTGGCATTCCTAGCCCCACACTCCTCATGTAAAAAGAAAGTGAGTATAACAGGAAGATTAAGGGCTTGTTTTTTTTTTTTTTTTTAAAAAAAAAGGTTCTGGATGGTTATATTCTTTCCTTCATGCAAGCCAAGGGAACATGTCTCAACACTTACCTCTATGCCAGGCACAAAGTCCTAAATCTGACTTTCCTCTGAATCCAATTTTTAAAGAAGTTCATACCCAAATATTACTCAGAGAGCAGCACCAAGGTGCCAGTTCACAGACCTTCAGCTTCCAATGTCCTTTAATACATCATGAGTGGGCAATGGAGCAAGTGTGAAAACAGTTTTTTAATTTGAAAAATAGATGCACAGAATAATAATACAGTATAATTTGGAAGCTGAAAACAGATGACTGGTGTGTATACGTATTATTTTAATAGATGTTAATATTTTAAATAAAAATTAGTATTTAAAGAAAAAACACTGCAGTCTTTTGTATGACTTTGATGAATGCCAGTTCTTCCATTTAACCTGAGTTAGTTGATCCAAGGATCTGAAACTTTGGGATATAGAACCATCTAGGACAGTATAACCAGATCAACGTGTAGAATTCTGTACTACACATGGGGATCTTTCTGTTGTTTCATGATCACTCCCCACTTGTAGGTGAACTCTCAAGATCACAGAGAACCTTTACTCTCAAAGAGGAAGGAAGAGTACTCAGTTCCCAGAGGACTGTTAAACATAGAATGTAGGGAAAACCAAAATGGTGAATATGTGTATGCTCTGTATTAATGTAGTCCATTTTAAGTTATGAACAAACATTTTTAGATGGGGAATGAAAGGGAAGAAATGCAGACTAAGTTACTCTTCCTAATAACACCTTGTGTATTACAAAATATTTTCCCTAGAAATCTGACGGCTCTTGCTGATTTAGACTTTCTTCAATTATTGGGGAAGAGTTTCTAAAGTTAAGACAACAAATTAGTGCCGTGGGCTGATGCCGAACTGGCATGTGGACAAGGTTAGAAGTAGGTATGCATTTATAAACATATAATCAGATAGGAAGTAGATAATGTGTTTCCTTCATTCAGGGGAGTACATTCCTAGGAGGAACTAGGGCACCACATCCCAATTCACTTCAGAGAAACGACTGTGACAATGAAGACTTTGCTGGGCAGAAATGCTTTCGGTGAAGAGTAGGTTCCCAGCAATTTACCAGTCTGAGGCTGAGACGAGAGACTTGAATCAGTCAAACACTCGCCTTGGCTAGTTTCTCATCCACAAGAATCATGGGTGATCAGCTGACTGAGTGCTTTATGAGTGAGATTTCAAACATAGTCGTTCTTTAGCTTTTAGCTTTAGAAAGGTTGGTCCTGCCTTCTTTTCAGTCTAGGAAAATTAGTCCTCAATAATTATATGATTGTATTTGATTCAGCAAAGCAGTCAGAAGCTGTGATAGGGAAAGGGAACAAGAGGACATTTAATGATAATAATAATAGTAATAATTATGTACACAATGATAATATTCAGATAGTTTATAGACTATTTCAATGTTTCCATTTCTACCTTATTGCTTTGAAATGAATGTTTGGCACAGGAATTTCACAGAATGATTATGTGGGCCACCACGAGGCTTTTCTCTTATACACCCGAAGGTCTAGGCAAAACATTTTTTGAAAACCTGATCTGGACAAGATCAAGCAATCAGCCTTTGGTGCAATGAATTGGAAGGTTCTGAAAACTGTCTCAGGCTATAGCAATGGCCCTCAGATTTCAATATTTTACAACTCCAAGTTATCATTACGGGTCTTGGGAAAAGTAAAGGATGCTCGAGCTGTGGTTTATGAAGGTGGCCTTCTTATTGTCACAGTCGTTTCTCTGAAGTAAATTGGGATGTGGTGCCCTAATTCCTCCTAGAAATGTACTCCCCTGAATGAAGGAAACACACCCCCATAGAGCTGGGTCACAGCTGGTACAGAACCAGCTTCCACCCACTTATTCCTTTGGGAATCTTGGAATTATTTGCAACTAAGTAATATGCTTTTCTTGGATACGTAATCAACTAATTGCTTGTTTTCCTTGGTGCTTTGCAAATCTGACTAATTTTGACTCAGGTAGGATATTATAAAATTATTTATGCTTTGGGTGATAATTACTTACAAATACTTTTATATTTATAGCTAAGCTTCAACAACTTTATACAATTTAATTATCCAGTCCTGGGTGATGATTTCTAGTCCTTCTTTTAAAAAATGTTTTTAATTGTTCTTAGTTTACTGTTAATTAAAACGGTTTCCTGAGTCTTACCTCTCTATGTCATTACACAGGTCAGCAATGTGGAAAATAGAGACAAGGGTAATTTATATTTCTTTTTGAACTCTGCAATAGTTTGAATCTTGCCTTTGCAATAATTTATGTATAGGATACACTGGAGAGCACTGGGTTTTATAGTGAGCTAATTAATGGTCATTATCTCACCAAGTAAGCTCAATATCTACTTGCTGCTTGCTTTAGATACTTTCAGTGAAATTTTAAAATCTTATAATTCTTTTTTAAAACTAACAAACATTTCTAAAAGCAGAAAATTGTTTACAATTTGTGTATGCATTTATTAGTAATTAATTGCCAGTATATCCTAGCTACTATTGAGCATGCCTACAAATTACCTTTAGAAAAGATGCATACTTCAATGATATATTTTAAAACGGTAGTACTAAAGTAATTTACTTTTCTTTGAGTAATAGCAAATTAGTTTCCCCACCCAAGATTTTGGCTTGCATCTCAAAGTATTTTAAAACTGAGCTTTACCACAAGTCACAGTTTCCACAGGAAACTACCTCTGTGGTAAAATGACTTACAACACACAATTTTTGTGCAGCATTACCCATCAATATTGATTTTCATTTAACTTTTTTTCCCTGACAAAGAACTAGAAATAGTATTTCCTTGGGAAAATTATTTAGGAATGTGAGTGAACAATCAAACCTGTGGTATTTTTAAGTTTTATGAAACCTAAATTCACATGCAGTAGACAGAAACCTTAAGGTATTTAATGTTAATTCTGTGCCAGATTTCCTTCACGTAAAATAAAAAGAAAAATGTAACTGGAATAAGAAGTACACTGTGTGGGGGGGGGGTGGGGGTGGGGAGTGTATTTTATAGGGAAACAATTTTGGTGGGAAGGAAAGAGACTTCACAGCTGTTAGCTCTTCCTGACCAAAGCAAACTGTATTTTCCAAAGGTGACCACAACAGTACCCCATATCGTGTGCGCTTCTACAAATGTGACTTTGATCCCTGCTCTTCAAGAGATGGGGCCTATGCCCCCCCCACTCCCTCTGAAACTGGGTAGGCTTTAGGACTATATCAACTAATAAAATATGGCAAAAATGATGCTATGTGACTTGGGAGGCTAAGTCAGAAAAGGCAACTCAACTTCCACATTGCTCATTACAACACTCATATTTGGAGTCTTGAGCTTCCATATAAACAGTCTGACTACCTTGAAGTCTCCATGTGGTAAGGAAGTCCAAATTAGCCCACTTAGAGGAACCGTGTGGAGGGGCCCTGAGAATACATGACTAGAGAGTGACACTAAGCCAGGTCCCAGCTGCTCTGCATAAGAGCTCTCAAACCAGAACCGTCTAGCAGAGCCTTTCCCAAATTCCAGAAACTGGGAGCAAGAATAGAATGTTTGTTGTTTCAAGCCACTGTTTTTTTGTTTTGTTTTGTTTTGTTTATTTTTAATTTTTTTATTTTAAAATTACTTATTTATCAAACAAAAAAAGCATTTCCAAACAAAACAAAGCAAAGCAATGGGAAAAACAAACCACTAAGTTTTGACGTGGTTTATTGTACAGCAATAGTAACTGTAGCACTGGCACACTGGCTCAGGATGTGGCACCTTCAGGAAGTGGGGAGGTAGGTTGCTATGAGGGAGGTTCATTTCTGTCTTCCCTATTCTCACCACGTTTCCTCAGGGGCTACTTCTGCTTCCACAGCTGGTTACCAGGCAGACTGCCCCTTTATCTCCCTATTCTGGCTCCCTTAAGTGGGAAAGACCCTTTCCTCCACTGGTCAGAAGCCTCTTCTCCTAAGAGTAAGGCCCAAGTTGCATTGTCTCTCTGGTTCACCATGAGGCCTCGATTCGCAAACTAGCTAAGAGAACTAAGTGAAGAATGCAGCGGCAGCCACGCCACACAACTTGCTTGAAAAGGAACAGTCCCTGCCCTCAAGGGCTGGTAGTTCTCATAAGAGAAATAGCCTTGTAAATCAGTAGTTGCCTTTAGGCAAAGTGCTACATGGAGGTATGTGTAGCACACTGGGGACTCGGAGGAGTGAGGCACAACATAGCAGGTTTTATTCTGTCCTGGCCTAGGAAGGTTGCCACTATTTGCTTTCCTCCTCCTCCTCAGACCACTAACTAAATTGCTTGTTCCCAACTATGGAGAGACTTTTTAGCATCTCCAATAAAATTAAGAAATCTGATATAGAGGCCATGTCCTATATCTAATTCTCAGGCAATTTGGGAAGCAAATGATTATCAAAATATATTTGGTGGAAAAAATGCTCAGTCATTCCTCATCTGAGATCAACTCATTTCTGAAATACATTTTTTCTCCTCCCTCCTGACAGACAGTCTTATTTCCTTGCACAGGCAATAATAAATGGTTGTTGAACTGAATTAAACTTAGGTGTAACTAGTACTAGAACTCTGTACTTCTACAATCCCATAAGCATAAAAGACAAACACATGATTAGGAAAAAAAGGTGGGAGCTCTCATAACTTAGCTTAGGTGAGGAGAAGGAAAGACAGCCTATGTGATTTGGGGATGCCACATAGAGAAATTGGTGATGGTAGAGAGAATGGAAGAAGATGTGTTTTGAAGGTTAAAATATATTCCAAATTTGGGGGCTAAAACTGTTAAATACAATTCAGGCCTTTTAGCGCTAAACTTTGTTTGCTCCGGGTAAAGTGCACTTCCTGTTTTGAAGAAAAAGTTTTAGTGGGTTCATATGGTCTCTTGGGGACTCACTCATCTCCTACCAACATCACATTTGAACAATTTTAAATGTAAATGAGGGGAAATACGGATTGAATTTCATTTGCAACACAACTTTAATAGAGAAAGGAAAAAAATAGATTTGAAAATTATTGAAAGCATTTCAGAGCTATGGGTGCTGGTCAATTTCCATTATGCTCTATCAGCAGGAAGCTTGCCAGGCCCAACAGCTGACCTTTCATTCCTCTGTCAGGACAATGGGCATCAGTTTGGTTTCTTGGCGTCATTATAAACAAACACCCAGTTATGGCTCAACCCTCTTAACTCAGACTCATTGGGGAGATGGTCTGTCTGAATTAGTGAAACATTTCAAAAACAGAATACACCAAAAGAAAGACAGTTCTGTTACTTTTGAGTGTAATTAAGAACATTGACACATCTAACAAACAACTGTTTCCTTGCGCAGTGGTTCTAACATTTGAGCAGGCATCAGAATCCTCTGGAAGGCTTGCTAAAGCACAGATATCTGGGCCCATCTCCAGAGTGTATGAATCAGTAGGTCTGTGGTGGGGCCAGGGAATTAACATTTCGAACAAGTTCTCCGGGGATGCTGATGCTGCTGGTCTGAGGACCAAACTATGAGAACCACTGCCCTGGTGGTTCCTTTGAGGGGTAGGAAAGCTTCATATGTTTTATGCATGTATTCATTGATTGACTTAACAAATGAGCATCTAGCTACTCTAAGCCTATATACCAGGTTGAATAAAATTGGTTTACAATGGATGTGCTAAAGTTTCTTAAACAATTATTTTGCTTAAATAGGATGAAAATGCTTTCACCTATTCTTGTTTACACTGCGGTATTTTCCTTAGCACATTCTTTCTTTAAACAGAGCACAGAGGTAAACCTCAGCCTGACCTAGATTAAATCACCATGAATTAACATGCTCCAAATTAATGAGACCTTACTGCATTTAATGCAGCAATTTTGTACATTCGAATTTGATTATCTGATGTGGGAGTACTTTTGCTAGTGCTGAATTCTGCTATTTAAACAATTTGATCATCAATTCTTATTTACACTTTCATAGATGTTCTGTATTAAAAAGCTACTGAAGGTCAGTTATCCACGAGATTAGCTTCAAACTAAGAAAAGGCAGTGATAAAAGTATATTTTAATAAAATACTTCTTCTGTGAACATGGAGAGATCAGACCTATTATCATTAAATGATGATTGCACAGAGTAATGTGAAATTATAAGGATGGAAGGATTTCTGATTGATTCTCATCTCCCACCCTAGGGTTCTACCCTTCTTGGATCAGTGCATCTCCAACCAATTTGATACTCTGGAAAGGAGACCTCACATCCACGTTTATATCCAATTCCATGGTTTTATATCCAACTTTTTTCAGTCTCGAAACACAGGCCTGTAAAAAGCAATTGGAAATGAAAGTTAAATGCTTGCATTCTTCATCTAGTTTGCTTACTAATTTGCAACCTTATTCAGATAGGGCCTCTTGGTTTGGTTTACAATGGCTAGTATTTGACCATGAAACAAGGTAAGTCTCACTTGGCCTAAATCCAGAATGAAGCCCTTTACTCTAACCTTATTAGTACCATGCTTTATGGCATATACTATCTCAGGTTTTATCCAAATGGACCTCAAAGAAAACTAAGTTATGGCTGCTGGCACAATTTATACTAAAAGGAAAATCTATGTCATCTATTAACTGGGAGCTCCATACATACATAAGCCCATCACCTCTTGTTTGTCTTAATGGAGATGGAAGTCCCAATATCCTTATGTGAATCCTTTATATACTTAAATAAAGGTAGTGTTTTATGAATGTTCTAGAAGTGGTTTTGACCACCAGAGGGCTCCTGTATTTATGCACTGAAACATCATTAGAATGACATGTTCAAAATTAAACATAAAGTTGGTTATTAAATGTAAGTGTTTGATGTCCATGCATTCCCAGTGAATCAATCCATAAGCATCTATTAATTAACCTGATGATGATGATAGCTTCATTTATTGTGTAGCAATGATGCACCACTCATTGCACCAAAAGCCTTACAAATTAAATACTCTTAACTCCCCTGTTATGCTCAGCGTTTTTACTATTTCAGTATTACAAACAAGGTATCTAAGACTTGGAGAGGTTAAATAACGATACACAGCTAGTGGAAATATGAATCACCAGGATCATCATTAGCACTAGACGCATCCTCCGGCTCTTGGAAGACAGCTCCTAAATCATCTTCCAGAACTTTGTGAACCTCTTGAAATACTATGCAAAATATGAAAGTGTATGTGCAAGATTGCATTTTCTTTAGTGGGAGTGCATAACTTTTTTGCAGACACTTCAAAGGGGTTGATGACCAATAAAAGTTAAGAATTTCTGCCCTAAATGATTGAAGAGCACTCCTTATGTTGTTGATCAGCTCTAAAATTTAGCAGAGATGAAAGATCCAAATTTGTTGTCTTGGTAAGAAACTCGACTCAGCTCTACAGGAACATTCCTAGGAAATGTTGACTACATGACAAAGAGTCATGTGACTCTAATCTATCATCCATCATTTTTTGTTTTCATTGCTTGACTCATAGCACCCATAGTCGCTCCTCTAAAAGTGTCTCTACTGGATGCATGGCATCTTTTATTCCTGTAGTTTTATCAACAGTTTTGTCCTGTGTGTACCTAGCTGGGTTTTGTCTCTGCATTAGTCAGGACTCTTGGTTGTGAGTGACAGAAACACAACTCACACTAGCTTAAGCCCTAGGAAGGACAGGGGTGGAGCTGGCCCCAGGAACCCCTGGAAACAGAGATTTGAACTCCATCAGGATTCAGGTGTTCTGCCTCTCAGTTCATCTATCTTCTATGTGCCCCCTTCATTGTCTTCCACTGCAGATGGGCTTTTTCTATCTGGTGGCTGCCTAGCCATGGCTGCTTCAAGCTTATGTCCTCACAGTCTTGCAGCCAGAGAAGGAAAGAGAGCTCTTCTCTCTCACCTCTATTTAGAAAAATCCAAGGGAAATACTGGTTAGCCCGGCCTGGAGCATGTGCCCATCCTTTGACTAATCATTGTGTCCAAGGGAAAGTGTCACTATGGATGCCCAGGCCTCAGTTACGTACTCTTGTCTCTGACCAGGTGAATGGGATGCCATCAAAGGCAACCCCAAAAGAATCACATGGGTGGAGTGAAGGTGGAGCAGCCCCCTAAGGAGAGTCACATTATTATCAGAAAAAGAAAGGAGGGGATGGGCCAAAAATATGTTGAAGATTCACCACAGCAATGATTTTAACCAGCAGACACAATCATTTTTCTCTTCTGCAAGTGAGAATAGCGAAGCTGGATAGTCTGTAACAACCTGGGCCTACAGTTAAGTTTCAAATTGATCCTTGCTCCTGAATTTGCAGAATGGTTCATCATCATGAGCAGCAAAACTGAGTACTATTCATGAATTTTAGCATTTTGTTAATTTTAGTATCCCAAAGTAGGGCTGTTAATTATATAGAGCATTTTTGTTCTTTGACCTGTATAAACCTATAAACATCTATTATTTATTGACACAAGTGGCTGGTATAGATGGGTATATTTTGTTGTTGGGCACACTCTTCAGTCCCAGAGGGTCACAGTGATATACATGCCCATTGAACTCCACCTCCCCAATTGAAGTGACCATGGAGACTTTGGCAAAGGTAAGAGAGAAAGCCTGAATGTGGGGAGCTCTGCCAGCCCTTGTCTTCCACGTCTAGAGTTCTCTCTAGTCCTGCCGCCTTCTCCCCACTAGTTAACTATTTCAGATCTTAACTCCTCCTCTGGGAAACCTTCCTCAACCTTGGGCCTGTGGGAGGGCCTCTCCACCATACTTCTGGGGGCAATATGGACACTAGAGAAGGGTATTGGAGAGGAGCGGCTATATTTGTCAGCTTTAGTTTAGTTTAGTTTTTTTTTCCAATTTTAACATTTTGACACTTTTTTAAGTTTTATTTTTTACAAACACACCCCCCTCCCTCCATCCCCCCTCCCCTGGTAACTTCTAATCTTCTTTTTATCTCTGTAAATTTGCTATTTCTAGTCATCTCTTATAAGTGATATCATATAATTTTTGCCCTTTTGTGTCTTTCTTAATTCACTGAGCATAATGTTTTCAAGGTTCTTCCATTTTGTAACATGTCTCATAGCTTCATTTTTCCCTATGGCACAATAATATTCCATTGTGTGTATGCACCAAATTTTGTTTACCTATTCATTTGTTGATGTACAGTTGGGTGGTTTCTAGCTTTGAGCTATTGTGAACAATGCTGCTATACATATTGTTGTACAAGTATCTGTTTGCAATCCTGTTTTAGCTCTCTTTGGGTACGTACCTAGAGGTGAGATTGCTGGGTCAAATGGCAATTCTGTATTTATCTTTTTGAGGAAACACCATATTGCTTTCCACAGTGGCTTCACCATTTTACATTCCCACCAACAATGTACTGGAGTTCCAATTTCTCTGCATCCTCTCCAGCACTTGCTATTTTCCAATTTTTGGTTTGTTTGTTTGTTTTAAATAATAGCCATCCTTGTGGGTGTGTAGTGGTATCTCACTGTGTTTTTGATTTGCATTTCCCTAATGGCTAATGATGCTGAGCATCATTTCAAGTATTTATTAGCCATCTGTTCTATCTTCTTTGGAAAAATGCCCATTCAAATTCTTTGCCCATTTTTAAATTGGGTTTTGTTTGTCTTTTTGTTGTTGCATTGTAAAAGTTCCTTACATATTCTGGATATTAAACCTTTATCTGATATATGGTTTGAAACTATTTTCTCCCATTCTGTAGGTTGTCTTTTCACTTTCTTGATAATTCCCTTCAATGCACAAAAAGTTTGAATTTTGATGAAATCAAGCTTATCTATTATTTCTTTTGTGGCTTGTGCTTTTGGTATCATATCTGAGAATCCATTGCCAAATCCCAGGTCATAAAGATTTGCCCCTATGTTATCTTCTAAGGGTTTTATAGTTTCACTCTTATATTTAGGTCCTTGATCCAGTTTGAGTTAATTTTTGTATAACGTGTGAAGTAGGGGTACATATTCATTCTTTTGCATGCAGATATCCAGCTTTCCCAATACCATTCGTTGAAGAGACTATTCTTTCTCCACTGCATGTACTTAACATCCTTGTCAAAAATCAATTGGCCACAGATGTGTGGGTGTATTTCAATTCTGTTCCACTTATCTATTTGTCTGTTCTTGTGCCATTACCATACTGTTTTGATTAGTTGCTTTGTAATGCAATTTGACATCGGTACGTGTGAGTCCTCCAGGCCTGTTCTTCTTTTACAACAGTGTTTTGGATATTTTGGGCCCCTTACTGTTCCATATAAATTTGAAGATGGGTTTTTCCATTTCTGCAAAAAAGGCTGCTGGAATTTTAATAGGGATTCCACTGACTTTGTATATTGCTTTGGGTATTATTGATATATTAACAATATTAACTCTTCCAATCCTTGAACCTCAGGTGTCTTGCCATTTATTTAGGTCTTTTTAAATTTCTTTCACCAGTGTTTTGTAGTTTTCAATATGCAAGTCTTTTGTATCCTTCATTAAATTTATTCCTAGCTATTTTATTATTTTATATGCTATTTTAAATGGAATTGTTTCCTCATTTTCCTCTTCAGATTGTTCATTGCTAGTATACAGAAACACAATTGGTTTTTGTGTGTTGATCTTCTACCTTACCACTTTGTTGAATTCTTTTCTTAGCTGTACTACTTTTCTTGCAGATTCCTTTGGGTTTTCTATGTATAAGATCATGTCATCTGCAAATAGAGATAGTTTTACTTCTTCCTTTTCAATTTGGATCCCTTTTATCCCTTTTTCTTGCCTAATTACTCTGGCAAGAAATTCTAGCACAATATTGAATAGCAGTGGGCAGCCCTGTGTCATTCCTGATCATAAGGGGACATCTTTAGTTTTGATTCCTGCCCTATGCCTTTGTCCAAGTCATCTTTCATTTCAGTTTCTACAGGTATCGAGTTAGGTGCATATTAAACCACTTTTCTCTAAGATTTGCTTTAAGTGTTCATGAAATGATATTTGTGAGACCATAGAGTGCTATGCTGGATGCATAAGGGGTTCGACAAATTCTAACAGGAAATACATGCAGTGATAGAATAATATGCAAGAATAATCATTTATTGAAAGCTTAATATATGTCAGCATTGTACTAAGTACTCAGGGTAGCCTCCCAGCAGCCCTAAATGAGAGATACTATTATTTCCTTTTCACAGATGAGGTAACTGAGTATCCAATGTCACCCAGCTAGTAAGTTGCACAGCCAGGATTTAAACTCAGACTTCACTTGACTCCAAAGCACACAGCAACTTAAAAGACTTCTGAATAAATTTGAGGATAGTACAACACAACAGCCCTGTTACAAAGAAAGCTCATCACCATCCTAGATATTTAGTTATACTTGGGATCTATTTGACCAGACACTCTCCTCTGTGTATGTGTGATCTTTAGAAATCTTTCCCACTGTAACCCAGGAAGTGTAATACATGGGTCTTTTCCTCTCAGTAGCATTAAAATCAGAGTCTATTGTAGTGTTCTTTAGTTTCCCTCTCTTCTAATGGAAGGCTTCCAAACACATTGTTGGATGTGTGAGGAAAATAATTAGGTCTAGACAGACTGCAAACTAGTTTGGTTTTTAAAAAATTCTTGAGCATTATCTTGGATTAGGGGGTGGACACATAAACACAGTGTGCTGTATTCAGCATGGCAGGTGATTTTCTATAGGGAATGACTGAATGCACTCAGTCCCATTACACTAGTCCTTATCTCATACTGGTTGGGATATTGTCCCAACCATACTGGTTGGCCCACACTATGCTTTTCAATACTGGAGGTTAAGTCTCCCTTGTTTCCCAGTTTCTGAGGTGGTGATCACCCAGCCTTCCCTGCTCCATCCTTGGAGCCACAAAGAATAAGGGTTAGAAATGCTTCACTATTTTTTTAAGGCTCTTGAGGCTACATTTTCCATTGCTGTTTATCAGTTATGAAAATAATGAGCAATTAAGGTAGCTTGATTTAAATAATGGCTATGTATTTCAATAGTAAGATGATGCTTGCTTAAGTTTTAAGGTTTGAGTTACCCATCCCCTTTTCATGGTGTTTAGATTTTGGCTTCCAAGGACTTCAGGAAAAGCCGACATCCAGGGTGGCATATTGCATGACACAATGAGCTACAGGTCAATGTATGCCAGCAGTCTAAGGAAAAGAAACTCAAATGAAAACATGTCTGTTGGGCCAAATAATAAGAAATAAACAGAAATGAAGTCAAGTCACAAACCAAGCCAGAAAAGAAACAGAAACCTCATAAGGAAACATACTTAAGGAAATCAACAAAATGTGTGGCCAAAAGAACATCAGGAAGGTTGTTCCCAGATGACCATTCTCCTGGGCAGTCTCCTCTTGGGAATGTAAACTCTTTAGCAGGCAGGCTCTGAGACTTGGGCCCAGGGCAGGGCACTGCCTCTGGAAAGGCTTAGGCCTTGTTGACCTTCAGCAGCTTTTGGTGTGCAGAGGGGAAGGGGTTCTTTCCTAAAAGTCCAACCCTTCCTAGGGAAAGTTGGGGAAATAGGGTGTGAAGTAGGGGATGAAGAGGACTCCCCACTTCCCAGAGAAACCAAGATGCTTGGAAGACAAAAACAACTTGTGGCAAAGACTGTGAACTTTGTAGTTCTACAGCTCTGGGTTTGTGTCCTACCTCCACACTCACTCTGTGACCTGGGGTGATGTATCTCACGTTTCTCACTTGTGAAAAAGGGAATGATAATAACACTTATCCAACAAGATTATAGTGGAAATAAATGAGATAATATATGTGAAGTGCTCAAAAACGGTGTCTGTTTTTATGTTAGTTATCAGGTGGGGGAGCGGGAAAGGGACAAGGGGTTAACTAGTAGCAGCAGAAGTTCTACAAGGCAATGTAGGAACAGTGACTTGCCCAGGGAGCCCTGCCCTAGTGAATATTAGTCACAGTATTCTTATTTGAAATTTCGTATGAGTTCTGAGTCTCCCTGAGGAGTAAGTTCTCTGAGACTTTCCCAAGAAGTGATTTGCCTGTCCCAGATGTCCTCAGAATTGCCTGGAACAAATTTTCCCCACAAATATGTAGATCAGGTGAGGTGTGGGTTTCTCTGTGACTGAACCCAAAAAGTGCAGTATCTCTGAAATTTCCTGGGTAACAGGAGTTGGGTCAAGGGAACCAGCCGCTCAGCATGACTGGCTGCAAAACAGACACATGCATCAGAGAATGGAAAAACAACTACCACTCCTGTGGTGTTTCCCTGAGCTTATCTGAACCTTCACTGTCCCTAATGGCTAAATCAACATGCAGCACAGGGATATAGGAAAAATAAAGATAAGGTAAAGAAAATAAATATTCTCTTTACCCAAATTTCAACCAATTCCCAAAGGGTCTATTCACATATCCATTTGCCTCAATTGTCTAGTAGCAGAGTGGACACAGTTCCCCTAAACTGGGTGACTCCATGGTTGGTGTAGTATCAGAGGATTTTTCCATCATGTTTTCCCTTTGCTTCCTTTTATAGGAACTCAGTTGCTATCTTAGCCAAGTTTAGTCTATTCTCTGTTGAGTAGGGATATTACAGTAGAGTATATGAACAGTTTTAGACCAGACTTTAAAGCACCACATTGCATATATGCCTTTTTTGTCTCAGAGATTGTTTGATGATCAAAAATTATTTCGTATAGCATACAGTATAGGGCCATGTGGACACTGATCTTCCAACTATAGCACTGTTAGCATCCCATCATGGTAAAATTGTTAGGTAAGTGAATTTTTTCCTTGACACTCCTGTATCTTCCTTTCAGTGATTCTCCTTTCCCTGTCCAATGCTTTCCTCCTCCTCAGGGACCCCAAACATACCCCCATACACTTACACCTCAGCTCAGCTAGCCTTTTTCTCCCCGACCGTTCTCTATACCCAACAAAAACATATGGGCCCCGAGTTCCCAGTCCCTCAATGCCAGGAGAAACTTTGTCAAGATGACAACTAACTAACTAACTAACTAATCTGATCAATGAATTTTTGCTTGTATGCTAATGTCTGTAACGGGCTCATGTACAATCCCTCTTGGGGAATGGTGAGGACCCAGGTCCCAGGGCCCCGCCCCCTCTTCCATTACTGAAATACATGCAGCTGCCTACACGACTAGGCAACCGGCCCCTCCCCACCTCGGGGAGGGGAAGCATTTAAACCACTCTCCCCTAATCACTGTTAGTAACCAAATCTCGTGAGATCCTGTTGTAACCAAACCTTGTGAGATCTTGTAACCAAATCTCAAGATACTCCTTTGTCGCAAACCTTTATAAAGGACCCCCCCCTTGGCACTGCTCGCTCGCTCTCACTCTCTGCGGAATGCCAGAACGCTGACTTCACTGTTCCCAAACCACCGCCATCAGGTAGATTCATCTCCTGTGTGAACGTCCCTGATTAAACTCATGGGTAACTCTGTGCCAGGCGTGTTCTTTGGTTTTGGGATGGAACAGGAATATATTTCTATTTTAGCAGGAGCTTTCTGAGGTCTTAAGTTAGCCCAAAGGGTGGAGGAGATATTTCTACATCCCTTTGGGGTGCTGAAGCTCTTGCCTTTGTGATGCTGATTGTCTGTGGCCACCAAACATCTCAGTGTGTCTTGAAAAAGAATCTGTTACAGCCCTGGATTGGGATGGTGTGATTGGATGGCATCAATGATTGTCTGGCCAAGCTACAGAAAATACTCTAGAAGCTCGTGCCTTTTCAGGCTTAGACACTTTCATTTACACTGTCAAATATTCATGGGGTTGCTGCTATAAAGGTCCCCTCAAATATACTAGCAGATTCAACATTAGAGTTGAGATATTCAGTCCTGTCTCTGTCACCAACTTTCTGGCCCTGAGAGAGTCACTTCACTTTTCTGGGTCTCGGTTTCTTCCTGTTATAATTAGGAAAGTTGGACTAGATGATCTCTAATGTCCTTACCAGTTTGAAAGTTTTCTAATTCTAAAACCAATCCATGAAGTGCTAGAGTGTTGATAGCCTAAGCGTTGAACACTGACGTCTTCTCAGCAGGGTTACTTTAGGGCATTGCGATAGTATCTCACTAGGGACATTGTTTTTTGTCTGTATATTGATATCTTGCCACGGAGGAGTCTTCTGAATTGCTCTAAGTGTTCCATTACAAACCTATAAACAGTGTCTTAATAGTTTCATCTTTCCAAGAACAGTTGGATGGTCAGTGAGTATTTCTTCTACACATCTTCAGTGTACTTATTTTAGCTTTGGTTGATCCTAATCCAAAGTTTTTTGGTTAAAATACTTGTCTCGATGCTTATTTTAGCCAGCAATTTTGTCTGTCTAATTCAGAAGACCACTGTTGAACAACTGCATGGGATACACTCATACTTTTTAAAACCTGATACTTCCATGTTACCTTTCTTACCTCTCAAAACTCCTGAGGTAGTCTCCTGACAATTCCAAACATATTATCTCCCAAAATGGATCCTGTGCCTACAAATGTGATTTAAAATAACTGTTCTATTCTGCCACTATTTCAACTTCAACAGTTCTGCCATGAGGCTCACTCGTTTGCTTTTTAGGCAGGCTACTGGTTCCTGTGTCTGGTTACCTTGCTCTCTCTGTAGTGTATTTGCAATAAGCCTCCTGGGTAACATATTCTGAATGTCAAGTTGAGCTCATAAGTTTGGAGTTAAGTGTCAGCTGTACAAACCTTGTATTTTCCTCCCATTTACCTAAGGGATTTCAATTTTGAGCTATAAGGCATATCCCAGGGGTGCTATATAGGAAAACATTTAAAATTCCCTAGCAATTTTAGATGTCATCTTAAGAGATAAGCAAGCACCTCTTATATTGGAAACTGGGACATAGCAACCAGCCCCCAAAGACTTGAAGGGTGGCAACAGTCTGGTGCTCTGTTCCATTCACTGTTCTCACACTTATCTGATGCTCAATACATGTTAAAGTGTGAAAAGAAATGTCTCCCAGGGCCAGCTTCGTGGGTGTGCAACTTGTTGCACAGGGCCCTGTGCTCAGAAGGGCCTTGTGCTTGGTTTAATGCTCTCCTGTCAACTTCTGGAAATTCTTGATAATTTTACCTCTGAACTCATGTTTTCTTCAGGGTATCTGATGGGACAATGGGACACAAGTGAACAGAGGAGACAGATGTGCTACCTATGTCCACAGTTCCTTACCACTCCACTAGCGTATAGTGTTTGCGATGTCTCATGAGCCCAGAATTCCAGTGGACTCACGATGTGTATGAGTTCAGTGAGACTCAAAGCAAGTACAACGTAAACTTTTTATGTCCATGACTGAGTAAGCAGGGAGCTGACAGTCTCAAGACAGGCTATGCATTCCATTTGAACAAGATCTTGTTTCAAATGCAGAAAGAAGGCAATATTGTTCTAAGACACACAAGCAACCATGGAACACTATCATCTTCTTTCTTACTTAAGTTTCTTCTCCATATTAACCAACCACTTACACTGAAAATGATGACATAGAAGGAAGGGGAAAGATAGGGCAACCCATAGTTCTTTGATTCCATATATGGATAAATGTTCTTATATTTATGTTTAAAACTAGCATTATACAATATAAAGTGAACAGAAAATTCATGCTAATAATTTACAATTAATTTTTTTTTACTTAGAATGACATTAAATTAAATGTATTTAGCATCTTAAATAGCACTTTTTCCCCTGCTTTCTGAACAAGAGACCCTGAATTTTATTTTTGCACTAGGTCCCACAAATTATGTAGCTGGCTCTAATGTCCCCTACAGCATTTGGCTAGCAGACTTTTCAGGGCAGTAAGGAGAATTGTAAAAGGGCCTCTGTGTTCAAGGGGCCTTGAAATTAAATTCATGTCTCTTGACTCAAAAACCACAAGACATATTCCTTGCAAGTTTCTTCTTTGTTTTTGCTGCTCACTCATACTGGATGTGTGGTCAGGCCAGAGGATTTGAATGAGCCCCTTGCATCCAAAAGGTTACATGACAATCACGTTGCTTCTATAATATTAACCAATGGCACCTGTGCTAATAGTTACATGTGAAATTAAGTCAGGAACAGATGGAGTTCTAAGGCCAACTGTTGCCAGTCATGGAAAACCTGCCCTCCTTAAATAGCCTCTGGTGTAATTATCTGCCCACACTCTACCCACTTTTCAGGTTTAAATACAATGTGACATTTGGTATGTATTTCCTGTAATAAAGAAACATGTGATGATTATTCCCAAGATGTTATTTTTAAGACTATTGTTAACTGCGGTCTGTCTTTGGTTTCTCAGTTAAGCAAAAAGCAACTTGACTCAAAGCATCACTTGATTCAAGTTGGGCAACCACAGCAGAGCAAGCTATTGTGACTAAAGCCCTGAAGGAAAATGAGTGGAGAACAATTCACCCTACACTTTTCAGACACTGAAGTATCTGGCATGACTTGGTGACTCTTGGGAGAGATCAAATCTTGTAATGGCGTGTAAAACATTGGGAATGCAACTAACACATGAGGTTATCTGTTTTTATAACAGTCATAAATACCTATTTATTATGGTTATTTGAATATGCCACTTCCTGGATGGATAGGTGCCCATAGCCTTGAGGATTCTTGCTGTTTGGGGTTTCTATTTCTATTGTTAAAAATAACTTGAAAATCAGTCATGTTGAAAAGGTAATAGCTCATTTTTTCCTCAATATGAAAGAAGGAAATACTACATAGATAGAAGCCATTAGTTCAAAGAATAAGACAACTTGCTCATTGAAATCAGGAAAATGGTTGTGATAGAACAGGAGTCTATGGTCATATAGTCAGAATATGGTCAAGTCCAATTTCAGGCTTGGGCCTTCTCTCTTGTGTGCAGTGCCATAGTAAGCAGCAAGGATAGGTTGAATAGAGGCTAGTACTCCCTGTGTAATGCTAAGAAGTGCCCTGAAGCCTCATTTCCAAAAGAGTAGTAAGGCAAGTCAAGGTGGCCCTAAAGGGTGAAGACCTGGGCTCAATTGCAATTTTCTGGAAGACTTTGGATCTACAAACATGATTAATTCCATTTTTTCTCAGTCCTAGAAGGAACATTCTGAGTTAAAAGTTTTAACATACGTGAATTTTTTTTATTATTCCCCAACTCTTCCCTTTCCCACGGGCCCTAGAGAACAGATGTTCCCCTATCAGTAAAACAGTAAATCTTAGCTTGAGGAAAACAGCAGTGTTGTCAGAAGCCATGCCCAGTAAGATAAACAGCACCACCATCAGAAGTTATGCCCAGGAGAAAAACATAAAGTGTTGTAGAAACTTGATAGGCCAACTTGTAATCCTTAATTTGAATGCACACACAGCCAACCACACTGCACCAGTGCCTCAATCCCACCTCCCTTTGTCCTGTCCTCTGGTCAATATGGACAAGCATAGCAAGTAATTGCTGTCTCTCCTCCTACCGCCGAGGATGAGGACCCCATGTAAGTCCCCAATAAACACCCTATCTTACACGCCAAGCTGGACTTCTCCAAGTCATTCTTTGGTCTGTCATACCCCTTGCAAGTGGAAGGCTGTCTTATTACATGGCCCTTTGCCTCACTCGGAACAAGAGTGTTTGAAATTAAGTACAGTTCATTTAAGAAGGTATCTGGGACAGGTTAAGATTGGGGCAGGACCTCCTTAAATCTATATTATATCTATATTATATCTATAAAATCCAGCCAATGTTCATAATTAGTGTTAGGTTCAACCATAAGAAAATATTGATGTAGATTTCAGATGCTTCAACTTAATACTTATTTATACTTGTTATATTAATAAAAATATACCTTTATGCTGAAAAACAAAATGTATTGGATTGTACTTTATTCCTGCACTCTCTGAGCCAGTTGCCTCATATAACTTTATCTAAATCTCATATGGTTTTATGCCACCTTTTCAGGCCATTCTGGTGTGTACTGATCAGTTGCAGGATATGTTCCAAATAATTTATTATTAATAACAACTGAAGTCCTGAAATGTGTGGGTTATTTATCTTATTAAAAAGAAACCAGTGCAGAATAAAGGTTATGCCTGTAACAATGTTACTCTCAACCAACTGGACAACAATATGCTTTCTTGAGTGAAGGAGAAAAGGCTACCCTGGGAGTGATGGCCGTGGGAGAGAGTCACTCATGTGAGCATCAAGTCAAGGGTCATGGCAGAAAAATGTTGGAAACAAATAATCTACAATAGTAATATTTACTTAATAGCAGCTCTCTATATTGGAGTATAGTGCACAGAAAGTTGATTCTCAAGTTTTTTGATTTCAGAAGAAAATTTGCAAACTGACATCAGGTTGCCACTTTTTAATTTTTTCAGGTATGGTCATTCGAAGCACAAGTTCTATCTGCTATCCCCACCATTTTAAAAAAAAGAAGAGATCATCTGACATCAAAAAGAGAGTGATTTTAGTTTTAGGGAAAGCACACTTGCTTTTTCTGTTTTTTACATTTTGCCACAAATTGTGGGAGAAATATTAAGGTCTGGCTCAGGTCCATGGGTCAGTGGTCCAAGAAATACTAATCAGCCCTTATTGGGCTAATAACTGCTGTCAAGTCTTAAGCACTTACTTATTCTAAGCATTATTTTAAGAGGTTTATGCACATTATTTCTGATCTCTCCGTTAGGTATGAGTATTTTCAGTTTATGAATGAAGAAACCAACACTCAAAGAGATTAGGTAACTTTCAAACCTAAACTTTCAGAATAATGGCAAAGTCTTACAACCTATAGAATTTTAAAAATTATGTAATTGAGACAATGGATAAAGGATTCAAAAGTAATTTCCAAAGTCTAGATTTTAAAGTGTTTTTAGGCTGCAGTTTGTGTGATAAGCCATCTCTATGAGACTTTAAAGGGTTTCAAATAAAATGTTAGGAGTTGTGAATGTGAGTCAGAGAAGCCCCAGTCATGAACGGAGCCTTGGGGGAAGAATTTTATCTTAGGTTGAGTCCCCCAAGAAGTAGATTCTGTGATGAGGATTTGTGTACAAATGAACTTTTCAGGAAATGTGCCCAGAAGAAGCCAGTAAAGAAGTGGAGGAAGTAGGATAGTGAAGAAGAAGCCAAATGAGGGTGCATTCTGAGGCCAAGTCCCATGGAGGGTAGCTTCAGCCTGATCCTGCAGGGGAGCTCTGGAGGGTAACTTACATCTCAGAGTTGTCCCAACTCTGGGCAAGAGAGCTGGGCTTTCATACTCCCATACCTGTCAGTCATTGACTAATGACTTGCCAGGCAATGGGTGGGTGTGGGAGGCATATAAACTTCCAGGCACTTCCAGCTATCTACATGTTTGAGCAAAGCACCCAGTAGGTGGAGGACAGTCCTCTGTAGAAGAGTCATGAATGCAGGCTCTTGTAAACAAAAGCACACCAAAGACAGGAGATGGGCACACAGAAATGATAAAAGGGAATCCAAACCGAGTGTCTGCTAAAAGTCTGAATTCAGAAACATGCTGTAAAGAAAAGGAGAAAAGAACACAGCTTGCGGGAGGGTTCTACAATGCCCAGGATGCCATAAAACTGATGACTATGTCAGTCAAGTCTGCAGAGAAAACCAAGTATCTTAAATAAGTCCACTTTGCTCCATCCCCATTGCCACTTTCTTAATCCAAGCCACTATCATCTGTCACCTGTACACTGCAAAAAGCCTTATAAACATCTTCCAGGCATCTATTCTTTTTTTTATTAGAGAAGTTGTGGGTTTACAGAACAATAATGCATAAAATACAGGATTCCTATACACCACCCCACCAAATAAACTTGCATTGGTGTGGAACATTTGTTACAATTGATGGTAGCACATTTTTCTTCTTTTTTAAGTAGCAAATGTTACAAAGTACTCCCTTATCACAAGATAAGAACTACAATAACAATAAATCTGTTATAGTCAGCGGTTACAATCCCCCCTTATTTTTGTTCATTCCTCACTTTTGAGGGATTTGAGACAATGACCACTCTGGCTGCTTCAAACTGAGGAGGGATGTGTATATTATAAGGCAGAGGAATGGCCATTGAAGATAATCCATGCTTTCAGGGCAGGGCTGACCCATACTTATCTTTCTGTTAGTTGTCCAGGGCAGACCAGAAGAAATAGAGATTGGGAGTTGACCTGCTGGGTTTCAGGGCTCAACCAGCATTAACACAATCTGGAGGTTTTAAGTCTCTGAGAAATAAACTTTAACAAATAAATTGAAATTTATAGGTTCAAGTAAAAGAAGGAGAAGAATAACAATTATGGGGTTTATAAGTGAATATAGCTAAGTTATATTGAGGTAATAGCTTCACAGATTCCCAAATAGAGCCCACTGAGGGGATGTTGATTTTATGTAGCCATGTGGTTTGCCTATGTTATCTGACATCCCTAGGGCCTTCAGGAGCACTTTGGCTTGAGGCTTTGTATACCAAGGCAGTTTGTGAAACCTGACTGAGACCTGCATAAAAGTAACCTCCAGCTGGTGACGTCATCAACATGGCAACATAGGACAGCTACTGAAAACCTCTCCCCAGAGATTAAGCAAAAAAATAAAAAGGACAATTTTCATTTGTTCAGAACTCTGGAGGAAGGTAAAGACTGAAGAAGGATCCCACAAATCCTGAATTGAAGAAAAAGAAAAATATCAAGTAGGAACCTTCAATCTCACATTGGCTGGTCCTCTCCCCTCCTCCTACTTGGTCCCAGGCAGTTTGGGAAGTGCCCAGAGGCAGACACTGGGATCCCTCCCACCTTCCACTGAGACACAGACCATAAAGTCTCTCACAACAGTGAGATAGATCCTCACCTATATCCAGACACAGATATCCAAGCTCACAGAGACCCACAGCAGGACTTAAGTCACTGGGGAATGCAGAATATAAAAGGGCAACAAGGAGGAGTTTCCAAAATGGAGGAACAAGGAGGGAAATGTAGAATCTTTCCCCAAAGCAGCAAGTAACCAGGCAGAAACTGCCCAAATCAACTGTTTGTAGACCTGGGGGGGGACAGGGAAGGACATCTCAAGGCCCAGGTCAGTGAGGGATGAATAGTCTGAGAAAATGTGGACAGAGACTGTAATCTCAGCCATGGGTCCTGTTTCCTATCCCTCACTCTTGAAGAAAATAACAGAGGGATGCCCAATCCTTGCCTGGGGGACAGCTGCAGACTGGGGTGGCTGAGGAAATCCTCACAGCCCAACACTGAGCCAGGTTTTGGCTGGCAAAATAAGGGCACTGGAACCCTGCAGTTTCAGCCTCGCCTGGTCAGACACTGCAGGGCTTGAGGAGGCAAACAGCTTTTGAGGATGATTAAGTCACCAAAGAGTGCAATCTTCTGGGAAGGCTGAAAACAGCAAGGAAAATTTGCAGGGCTTTTCAGGGCCTCTCCATACCCCATCCTAGGCCCATTGGAGCTGGTCTACAGCCCCTGCATGGGCACCTGGCCCTGTTTTGGCTGAGAAATACAGATCACCCAACTGTCAAAGCGTTGCCCTAATGCAAACCCAGGCAACAACTAAATCCTACACAGTAAAGAGAAATTGACTTGCATAATAGACTCATTAAGATAATCAGATGACCAGATTTCAGCAAAAAATCACAAAACATACTAAAACTTAAGAAGAAATGTCCCAAAGGAACATACAAAAAAAATCAGAGGAGATACAGAATCTGGAACAACTAATCAAAGATGTGCAAACAAATCTCCTGAATCAATTCAAAGAAATGAAGGAAAATGTGTATAAAGACATACAGGATATTAAGAAGACACTTGTAGAGAAGAATTTGGAAGATTACATAGAAAAATAACAGACATTATGGAAATAAAAGACACTATAGATGAAATTAAGAATATAATGGAGATGCACAAAAGCAAATTTGAAGAGGCAGAAGAAAGAATCAGCAAGCTAGAAGACAGATCAACTGAATTTGAACACACAAAAGAACAAATGGAGAAAAAGTGGAAAAATTTGAGCAGGATCCCAGGGAAATGATTGACAACACAAAGCACAAAATATATGCATCGTGGGTGTCCCAGAAGGAGAAGAGAAGGGAAGAGGACCAGGAAGAATAAAAAAATAATGACTGAAAATTTCCCAAGCCTTATAAAAGACATGAATATGCAAACTGAAACCCAATGTACTCCAAGCAGATAAATCTGAATAGACCCACTCCAAGACACATAGTAGTCAGACTGTCAAATGCTGAAGAGAAGGAGAAAATTCTGAAAGCAGCAAGAGAAAAGCAATTTGTCACATACAAGGGAAGCCAAATAAGACTGAGTGCTGATTTCTCATCAGATACCATGGAGGTGAGAAAGCAGTGATGTGATATATTTAAGATACTGAAAGAGAAAAATTGCCAGCCAAGAATTCTCTATCCAGCAAAGCTGTCCTTCAAAAATGAGGGAGAGTTTAAAATATTCAAACAGAAGCTGAGAGAGTTTGTTAATAAGATACTGGCCCTATGAGAACTAATAAAGGAAGTTCTGCCAGCTGAAAAGAAAAGACAGGAAAGACAGTTTGGAGATGGTTACAGAATTGAAGAGTATTAGTAAGGGTAACTTAAAGGATAAAAAGAGAAAGAGAAAAGAAATAGATCTGACAAATAAAACCAAAGGATAAGATGGTTGAATCAAGAACTGTCTTTAAAGTAATAATTTTGAATGTTAATGGATTAAAGTCCTCAATCAAAAGACAAAGATTGGTAAAACGTATTAAAAATATGATGCATCTATATGCTGTTTATAGGAGACTCATCTTAGACCCAAAGATACAAATAGGTTGAAAGTGAAAGGATGGAAAAAGATATTCCATGCAAGTAGTAAGCAAAAGAAAGCTGGGGTAGTTATAATAATATCAGACAAAATAGACTTTAAATGCAAAAATATAATGAGATAAAGGACACTAAATATTAATAAAATGGGCAATTCACCAAGAAGAAATAAAAATCATAAATATCTATGCCCATAATCAAGGTGTCCCAAAGTATATGAGGCAAACACTGGCACAACTGAAGGGAGGAATAGATGATTCTACCATAAAGTGGGAGATTTCAACACACCACTCTCTCCAATGGAAAGGACATCTAAAATAATATCAATAAAGAAACTGAGAACCTAAATATATGATAAATGCACTAGACCTAATAGACGCATATAGAACATTGCACCCCAAAACATCAGGATATACAGTCTTCTCACATGCTCATGGAACATTCTCCAGGATAGACCCTATGCTGGGGCACAAAACAGGTCCTAATATATTTTAAAAGAGTGAAATTATACAAAGCACTTTCTCTGACCAGAATGGAATGAACCTGGAAATCAATAACATAAAGAGAACTAGAAAATACACAAATGTATAGAGGTTAAACAACACACTCTTAAACAATCAGTGGGTCAAGAAGAAATTGCAAGAGAAATCAGTAAATATTTTGAGGTGAATGAAATAGAGGACACAGTGTATCAAAACATATGGCATGTAGTGAAGACAGTGGTGAAAGGGAAATTTATAGCCCTAAAAACCTACATTAAAAAGAAAGAAAGAGCTAAAACCAATGACCTAATTGAACAACTGGAGAAATTCTAAAAAGAACAGCAAACTAATCCCAAAGCAAGCAGAAGAAAAGAAATAACAAAGATTAGAGCAGAAATTAAGGAGATGGAGAATTAAAAAACCATGGAGTGAATAAACTAAAAGTTGGTTCTTTGAGAATATCAATAAAATTGACAAACCCTTAGCTACATCAAGGTGAAAATAGAGAAGCTGCAAATAAAATCAGAAATGGGGGAGGGGGAATTACTATGAACACTGAAGCAGTAAGAAAACTTCATAGGAGGATATTATGAACAACTTTACATCAACAAATGAGACATGCTAGATGAAATGGACAACTTCCTAGAAACACATGAACAGCATACACTGAATCTAGAAGAAAAAGAAGACCTTAACAAACTAATCACAAGTAAAGAGATTGAGTCAGTCATCAAAAACCTAACAACATGTATGCATATAATAGTATATTGAGCGGCTGCAAGAAGGAATGAAATTGTGAGGCATGCAACTAAGTGGATGGATCTTGAGGACAACATTTTGAGTGAAATAAGCCAGAAACAAAAAGACAAACATTATAATGCCTCACTAATATGGACTAACTATAATGTGTAAACTCTGAGAATTGAATCTTAGAGCACAGGTTATCAGGGGAAGGCTTATTGTAAAGGTTCCTAGATTGTAAGCTATTATGGCAGTCACATCTATTCCTGAATTGTAATAGTTATTTCTAAATTCTGAGATGCTGAGCTTTTTGTATAACCTGGTCCCTAGAACTTCGAGTATCTCTGTGACACCTAAGACTCAGAGCTGAAGTTTGGCAGCTATGAACGTTGGTATTATCTCATACAGCAACTGCTAAAAAAGCTGAAAAAAAGTTCAGAATTCAATTAGAGATATGAATGAAGCAGATCTGGTTAGGACTAAGACAAGTCAGACTAAAGGGTAAAAGATGATATTGATTGTTTTAAAACTTCAAATTTTGTGTGAGCCCAAAGGAAGATATGTTTACTTGGTGCAAAATCTATATTTTCTGTAGCACATCAGATAATTTAACTTGTGCAATCAGTTGACTCAAACACCATAAATACATGGAACTTTGAATAGGGAGTGAGATCTAGTTGTTTTGTACAGGTTAGTGTGAAACCCCTATACATCCCAAAGTAACTTGGGCAGAGAATAAAAAATGTGTTCGAGGGACTGGTGGAAAATGTGGAAATATTAAACTTCCCCACCTGGGGAATTACTGACAGTCTCACAAGCATTGGGGACTATCAAATTAGAAGGCCAAGCCCTTGATCTTGAGGCTTGCCTTATGACGTTTGTTTCTGCAAAGGAGAGGCCAAACCTGCTTGTAACTGTGCTTAAGAGTCACCCCCAGGGAACCTCTTTTGTTGCTCAGATGTGGCCTCTCTCTCTAAGCCAACTGGGCAGGTCAACTCACTGCCCTCCCCCCTATGTAGGACATGACTCCCAGGGATATAAATCTCCCTGGCAATGTGAGACATGACTGCCAGGGATGAGCTTGGCTCTGACATCATGGAATTGAGAAAGTATTCTTGACGAAAAGGGGGAAGATAAATGAAACAAAATAAAGTTTCAGTGACTGAAAGATTTCAAATAGAGTCAAGAGGTCCTTCTGGAGGTTACTCTTATGCATTATATAGGTATCCCTTTTTAGTTTTCAGTATATTGGAATAGCTAGAAGGAAATACCTGAAACTGTTGAACTGCAACCCAGTTGCCTTGAATTTTGAAGACAATTGTATAACTATGTAGCTTACATGGTATGACTGTGTGATTGTGAAAACCTTGTGGCTCACACTCCCTTTATCCAGTGTATGGACAGATGAGTAGAAAAATGGAAAGAAAAAGTAAATGAATAATAGGGGGGATGGGGGATGGGATGTTTTGTGTGTTCTTCTTTACTTGTATTTTTATTCTTGTTTTTATTTAAAAAATTTTTTTTAATTAAAAAAATTTTTGGAGTAATGAAAGTGTTCAAAAATTGATTTTGGTGATGAATGCACAACTATACGATGGTACTGTGAACAGTTGATTGTATACTGTGGATGACTGTATGGAATGTGAATACATCTCAATAAAACTGAATGAAGAAAAAAAGAAAAAAAAACTACAAACAAAGAAAAGCCCAGGACCAGACCTTTTTTTAAAATTAAATTCAGTTTTATTGAGATATATTCACATACCATACAATCATCCATGGTATACAATCAGCTGTTCACAGTGCCATCATATAGTTGTGCATTCATCATCCTAATCTATTTTTGAACATTTTCCTTACACCAGAAAGAATAAGAATAAGAATAAAAAATACAAGTAAAAAAGAAAACCCAAATCATTGCCCCCATCCCGTCCTATTTTTCATTTAGTTTTTGTCCCCACTTTTCTACTCATCCATCCATACACTGGGTAAAGGGAGTGTGATTCACAAGGCTTTCACAATCATGCTGTCACCCCTCATAAGCTACATTGCTATACATATGTCTTCAAGAGTCAAGGCTACTGGGTTGCAGTTTGTTAGTTTCAGGTATTTACTTCCAGCTATTCCAATGCATTAAAACCTAAAATGGGTTACCTATATAGTGTGTAAGAATGTCCACCAGAGTGACCTTTCGACTCCATTTGAAATCTCTCAGCCACTGAAGCTTTATTTTGTTTCATTTTGCATCCCCCTTTTGGTCAATAAGATGTTCTCAATCCCACGATGTCAGGTCCAGATTCATCCTTGGGAGTCATATCCTGTGTTGCCAGGGAAATTTACACCCCTGGGAGTCAGGACCCATGTAGTGGGGAGATCAATGAGTTCACCTGCTGAGTTGGCTTAGCTAGAGAGAGGGCCACATCTGAGCAACAAAGAGTACTCAGGGGGAGACTAGTAGGCACAAGTACAAGCAGGTTTAGCCTCTCCTTTACAGTAACGAGCTTCATAACAGCAAGCCCCAATATAAAGGGCTCAGCATACCAAACCATCAGTCCTCAATGTTTGTGAGAACATCAGCAACAATCCAGGTAAGGGAGGTCCAGGACCAGTGTTACCAAGCACTCCAAGAAGGATTAAAGGGAGATCCAGGACCGGTTTTACCAAGCATTCCAAGAAGAATTAAAACCATTCCTGCTCAAATTCTTCCAAAAAAATTGAAGAAGAGGGAACAGTACCTAACTCATTTAATGAAGATAAGATAACTTCAGACCAATCTCTCTAATGAATATAGATGCAAAAATCCTCAACAAAATACTTGCAAATAGAATCCAAAAACATATTAAAATAATTATACAACATGACCAAGTGGGTTTTATTTCAGGTGCAAAGGAGTTTCAACACCAGAAGATCAATTAATGTAATCCACCACATTAACAAATTAAAAGGGAAAAACCACATGGTCATCTCGATTGATGCAGAAAAGGCATTTGACAAAATTCAGCATCCTTTCATGATAAAAACACTTCAAAATGTAAGAATTGAAGGCAACTTCCTCAACATGATAAAGGGTGTATATGAAAATCCCACAGCTAACATCATACTCAATGGTGAGAGACTGAAAGATTTCCTTCTAAGATCAGGAACAAGACAAGGATGCCCACTGTCACCATTGCTATTCAATATTTTGTTATAAGATCTAGCTAGGGCAATTAGGCAAGAAAAATAAATAAAAGGCATCCCAATTGGAAAGGAAGAAATAAAACTGTTACTATTTGCAGATGGCATGACCGTATATTTAGAAATCCAGACAAAATGACAGCAAAGCTACTTGGGTTAACAAGTGAGTTCAGCAAAGTGGCAGGATACCAGATCAACATGCAAAAAATCAATGGTGTTTCTATACACTAGTAATGAGCTATCCAAAAAGGTAATCAGGAAAAAAATTCCATTTACAATAGTACCTAAAAGAATCAAATATCTAGGAATATCCCTAACCAAGGATGTAAAGAACTTGTACACAGGAAACTACAAAACATCGCTAAAAGAAATCAAAGAAGTCCTGAATAAATGGAAAGACATTCTGTTCATGGATTGAAAGGCTAAATGCTGTTAAGATGTCAATTCTACCCAAATTGATCTACAGATTCAATGTAATACTGATCAAAATTCCAACACACTACTTTGCAGAAATGGAAAAGCTAATTATCCATTTTATTTGGGAGGGTAGGGGCCTCAAATAATCAAAGCCATCTTGAAAACACAGAATGAAGTGGAAGGTATCACGTTTCCTGACTTTAAAGCATATTATAAAGGCACAGTGGCCAAAACAGCATGGTATTGGCATAAAGATAGACATATTCATCAACGGAATTGAATTGAGAGTTCAGAAACTCTCAATTATGATTAACTGATTTTTGATAAGGCTTCCAAGTTCACTCAACTGGGACAGAACAGTCTCTTCAATAAATGGTGTTGGGAGAACTAGCTATCCATAACCAAAAGAACGAAAGAGGACCCCTATCTCACAGCCTATTCAAAAATTAATTCAAAATGGATCACAGACCTAAATATAAGAACCAGTACCATAAAACTCCTAGAAGAAAATGTAGAGAAAAATCTTCAAGATTTAGTGATAGGCAGTAGTTTTTCAGACTACACCCAAAGCACAAGCAATGAAAGGAAAAATAGATAAATGGGAACTCCTCAAAATCAAATACTTCAGTGCTTCAAAAGACTTTGTCAAAAGAGTGAAAAGGCAACCAACTCAATGGGAGAAAATATTTTGAAACCATATATCTGATAAGGGTTTGAAGTTCAGTATATATAAAGAAATCCTACAACCAACAATAAAAAGAAAAACAACCCAATTAAAAAATAGGCAAAAGATATGAATAGACATTTTTCTAAAGAAGAAATGCAGATGGCTAAAAAATACATGAAAAGTTGCACAGCTTCACTAGCTATTAGGGAAATGCAAATCAAAACTGTGAGATATTATCTCACAGCTACTAGAATGGCCACTATTAAACAAACAGGGAACTACAAGTGTTGGAGATGATGTGGAGAAATTGAACACTTATTCACTCCTGGTGGGAATGTAAAATGGTACAGCCACTGTGGAGGATGGTTCGGCAGTTCCTCAGAAAGCTAAGTATAGAGTTGCCTTATGATCCGGCAATCCTGCTACTTGGGATATACCCAAAAGATCTGAATACAGGGATGCAAACAGATATCTGCACACTGATGTTCATAGTGGCATTATTCACAACTGCCAAAAGATGGAAACAACCCAAGTATCCATCAACAGATGAGTGGATGAACAAAATGTGGTATATTTATTCAACAGTAAGAAGGAATGATGTCCTGAAGCAAACTACAACATGGACGAACCTTGAGGACATAATGTTAAGTGAAATAAGTCAGGCACAAAAGGACAAATATGGTATGGTCTCACCATTATGAACTAATTATAATATGTAAACTCATAGACATAAAATATAGAATATAGGTTACCAGGACGTAGAATGAGGCTAAAGAATGGGGAGCGGTTGTTTAATATGAGCAGAATGTTTAGCTAGGTTGAACTTAAATGTTTGGAAATGGTCAGAGGTAACAGTAGCATGTTATTGTGAGAATAACTCATAGTGCTGAATAGTGTGTGATTGTAGTGGAAAGGGAAGGTTTAGAACCATGTACGCCAGCAGAAGGAAAGTTGGAGGTTAAAACATGGAAATGTATAAGACAGCAAATCTTGTTGTGGACAATGTCTGTGACTAACTGTACAAATATTAAAAAGTTCCTTCATGAGCTAGATGAAATGTATGACACTATTACAAGGAGTTAATAATATAAGGGTAGATGGGAAAAATGTACCTATTGCTGTGATGGTTGGGTTCATGTGTCAACTCGGCCAGGTGATTGTACCCAGTTGTCTGGTCAAGCAAGCACTGGCCTAACCATTGCTGCGAGGACGTTTGTGGCTGGTTAATAAACCAACAGGCTGGTTTATTAAATCATCAGTCAATTGGCTGCAGCTGTGACTAATGATGTCAATTAAGGGCATGTCTTCCACAATGAGAGAATGCAGTTGGCTGGATTTAATCCAATCAATCAGTTGAAGACTTTTAAGCGAGACAGATAGAGGACCTTCACTTCTTCAGCTGACCAGGGAAGGGTTTCCTGAGGAGTTCGTCGAAGTTTCCAGTTCGTTTCCTGAGGAGTTCATCCAACATCTTCATTGGAGTTGCCAGTTTGCTGCTTGGCCTATGGAATTTGGTCTCATGCATACCCACAGTTGCGTGAGACACTTTTATAAACCTTATATTCATAGATATCTCTCATTGATTCTGTTTCTCTAGAGAACCTAACTAATACAATCGCAAACAATGGACTATAGTTAACAGTAATATTTTAATATTCTTTCATCAACAGTAACAAATGCACCACATCAACACCATGGGTCAATATTAGTGTGTGTGGGGGGGGGATAAGTTGTATGGGAGGATTTGAGTTTTCTTTTTTACTTGTATTTCTATGGTGTGTGAATATATTTCTATGGTGTGTGAATACATCTCAATAAAATTGCATTTAAAAAAAGTAAAACAAAAATGTAACCTCCAGAATGACCTCACGATTCTCTTTGAACTCTCTTAGCCAAATAAACCGTATTTTATTTAATTTTTCTCCCCTTTGATCCAGGTCTTTCTCCAAATTCATCGCTGATTAACATTTGGTAATAATTTTTCGGCACCAGGAAGTCTCATCCCTGGGAGTCAGGTACTATGAAGGTGTAGAAGATAGTAAGTTTATTTGCAGAGTTTGGCTTAGAGAGAGGCCACACTTGAGCAACCAGCATGTTTTAAGAGGGTGATTCTTAGTCATTAATTATAATTAGGCTTAGTTTCATTATTACAGAAATAAGGTTCCAAAAAACTGACTTATGACAACAAGGACACATTTATATCCTATAGAATTATGTAGTTATATAAAGTTCAAGTTTTTCAAAAGGGCCCTGTTAGTAGAGACACCTGACCTTGTCCCACCTTTACATTCTTACCAGGGTTATGTTAGTTGACAGGTAGAACATTATTTATTTATTTGCCTTGCTTTTTGTGTAAAGTCTTTTTTTTCCTGAAGATAAAGCTTTCACCTGCAGCTGACTGCATGCACTTTCAGAGAAGCATCAGAGTGAATCAGTATAAATGACAAGTAAATTTGGTTCTTTCTGTGACATGTAACATTTTTCAAAGAATAGAAAATACAACATTCCCATATACTTCCATATTGTTGACACCTAGCATTGGTGTGGTATCTTTGATTCAACTGATGCAAGAATATTAAAATATTACTGTTAACTATAGACTATATTTTGCTTTAGGTGTATTTTTTCCCATATACCAGCCTATTATTAACACCTCATAGAAGTAATGTACATTTGTTCTAGTTCATGTAAGACTCTTAACCGCATTCATCATTTACAACAGGCTTCACTGTGTTATACAGTCCCATGTTTCTTCATCTAGCTTTCCTTCTAGTGGCATAGACAACCCCAGATTTCCTCTTTTAACCACAATCTCACAAACAATTCAGTGTTGTTAATTACCTTCACAATAATGTGCTACAATCACCTCTATCCATTTCCAAAAATTTGCAGTCAAACTTATTAAAAGTTCTGCACAAATTATGCAACAGCTCCCCATTCTCTACCATCATTCTATCTCCTGGTAACCTATATTCTAGACATTAACTCCATGAGTTTGCTCATTATACTTAGTTCATATTAATGAGATCATACACAATTTGTCCCTTTGTGTCTGGCTTATTTACTCAATATAATGTCCTCAAGGCTCATCCATGTCATTGCAAATGCATCAGTACTTCATTTCTTCTTACAGCTGAATAATATTCCATCATATTCATATACCGCATTTTATTTATCCTTTCATCTGTTGATGGCACTTGGGTTGTTTCTATCTTTTTGCAATTGTGAATAATGCCACTATGAACATCAATGCACAAATATCTGTTTGATTCCCTGTTTTCAATTCTTTTGAGTATATACCTAGTAGCAGGATTGCTGAATTATATAGCAGTTCTATACTTAGCTTCCTTAGGAACCACCAAACTGTCTTCCACAGGGGTTATACAATTCTACATTCCCAACAGCAGTGAATAAGTGTTCCTATTTCTCTACATCCTCTCTAACTCCTGTAGTTTTCTGTTTTTTTTTTTTTTTAAATAGTGGCCATTCTAGTAGGTGTGTAATGATATCTTATGATTTTGATTAGCATTTCCCTAATAGCCAGTGATGTTCAGCATCTTTTCAAGTACTTGTTAGCCATTTGTATTTCCTCTTTGGAAAAATGTCTATTTAAGTCTTCTGCCCATTTTTAATTGGGTTGTCTTTTAATTGTTGAGTTGTAGAATTTCTTTATATATTCTGGGTACCCTTACCAGATATGTGGTTTCTGAATATTTTGTTCCATTGAGTAGGCTGCCTTTTCACCTTCTTGACAAATTCCTTTGAAACACAAAAGTATTCAGTTTTGAGGAGATCCCATTTATCTTTCTTTTGTTGCTTGTGCTTTGCAATCAAACTTAAAGACCACAAGGTCTTTAAGATGCTTCCCTACATTTTCTTCTAGGAGTTTTATGGTTCTGGCTCTTATATTTAGGTTTTTGATACATTTTGAGTTAATTTTTGTATAAGATGTGAGATAGGGGTTTTCATTCTTTTGGATATGGATATCCAGTTTTCCCAGCCCCTTTTGTTGAAGAGACTGTGCTGTCCCAGAAGCTACCCACTCTTGCTCTCCTATATTCATTCTCTACACATTAGTCAGTCATGGTGATTTTTTTAAATACTGTGGTGATGCCAGGTAATGCAAATGAGTTGAGTTGGGGACACTTCAATCACTTCATAGTCCCCATTAGCTACCCCACCCCCTATTCTTTGGTATGCACAATGAATATTTCCTAATTTTATGAAAATTGTTATGTAACTTTACATCTCCTCCCATCTCCTCCCTATTAGAATCCCTCCTCAAAACAAAAAACAAAAAACAAAATAAAACAAAACAAAAACAAAAACCCTTCTCAAGCTTCTTCCATAATAGAAATGCTGGAATCAGCAATGTTAAATTGTATATCAGGTCTGGTCACTTCCTTATTTAAAATCCTTCAAGGCTTCTCATCATACCTGGAATAGAATCAAAGACTCCTTTGGAAATTTTTGAAATTTTTAAATAAAAAGAAGGAAAAAGACAAAACAAAAGAAAGTTTCCTTCCCATGACCCGTAAGTCTCACCTCAACTGGCTCTTGTCTCTCCAGATGACCTTCTTTCTCTTCCATGAATACGTCAAACTCCCTCCCACTTAATGCTCTTTGCCTTTGCTGCTTCCTCTGCGTCAAACTCTCATCCCCCTTTTCCAATTTGTTTCACCACAAATATCCCCTTGTCAGAGAGGTAACTGTCTATAATCCTCTGATCACTACCCTGTGCCCAGATGTTTTCTAACATGTTTGATTTGAATCACAGAACTTACTCCTATCTTGTCCATTGATTTATTTGCTTATCTGCTTCCCCTGTTAGAGTGTAAGCTCCGTGAACCCTATATGTACAGGCCACTGCTCTATACCTCTATAATAGTGTTGGGCAAATCCATAATAGGTGGTCACTAAATACTTGCTAAATCTGAAGTCAGTCAACCAAAAATGCTATTTGTTTATATGCCTGGGCAAGGACTTCCTAGGCTCTATCATAGAATTCATGGGAAATCATTTCGCTGCATGGTTTTCGATGCAGTAGATAAAGAAAAATGAATCATTTTCTTCAGTCTCCTGAAACAGGTGGGTGGACATGGTTGTATTCTCCATCTTCTCTACACCTTACTGGTCAGATCCCACCTAGAGAATGGTGTTTATTTCCAGTAGCTACATTTTTTAAAATTTTAATTTTCTTGAGATTGTTCACATACCATACAATTATCCAAAGATCCAAGGTGCACAATCAATTGCCAATGGTACCATCATACAGCTGTGCACCCATCACCACAATTATTTCTTTTTTCAATTTTTAGAACATTTTCATTACTCCAGAAAAGAAAGACAGAAACAGAAAACTCAAATCCTCCCATACCCCTAACCATCCCCCCCCATTATTGACTCATAGTACTGGTTTAGTACATTTGTTACTATTGATGAAAGAATGCAAGAATACTACTAACTGTAGTATATAGTTTGCAATAGGTATATATATTTTCCCTATATGCCTCTCTATTATTAACTTCTAGTTATAGTGTCATACATTTGCTCTAGTTTATGAAAGAGATTTCTAATATTTGTACAGTTAATCATGGACATTGTCCACCACAAGATTCACCGTTTTATACATTCCCATATTTTAACCTCCAACTTTCCTTCTGGTGACATACATGACTCTAAGCTTCCCCTTTCCATGACATTCACCTACCATTCAGCATTGTTAGTTATTCTCACAATAATGTGCTACCATCACCTCTGTCCATTTCCAAACACTTAAGTTCAACCTAGTTGAACATTCTGCTCATAATAAACAACCACTCCCCATTCTTTAACCTCGTTCTATATCCTGGTAACTTATATTTCATGTCTATGTGTTTACATATTATAATTAGTTCATATCAGTGAGACCCTGCAATATTTGTCCTTATGTGTCTGACTTATTTCACTCAATGTAGTGCCCTCAAGGTTTCTTCATCAGTTCGTTTTTTTTAAAGATGGTTTGTTCATACACCATACTTTCCATCCTAACTAAACAATCAATGGTTCCCTGTATAGTCACATATTTATGTATTCACCACCATCACCATTGTCTATATAAGGACATTTCCATTTCTTCCACAAAGAAGGAGGAAGAGTCAAAGAAGGTAGAGAGACAAAAGAAAAAGAAAAAGAAAGAGGAAAAAAAACACATGACAGCTAAAAAGCAACAAAAGGAAAGATAGAGTTAACCTAAAGTAGAATAAAAGAGTCAGACAACATCACCAATGCCAAGAGTCCCATACTCCTCCCTTATGTCCCCCTCTTATAGGCATTTAGCTTTGGCATATTGTCTCTGTTACATTAAAGGAAGCATAAGACAATGTTTCTGTTAACTATAGTCTCTAGCTTGCATTGATTGTATTTTTCCCCAATACCACCCTATTTTTAACACCTTGCAATGTTGACATTCATTTGTTCTCCCTCATGTAAAAAACATATTTGTACATTTTATCACAATCGTTGTGCACTCTAGGCTTCACTAAGTTATACGGTCCCAGTCTTTATCTTTCCTCTTTCCTTCTGGTACCCACATGCTCGTAACCTTCCTCTTTCAACCATACTCACAGTCATCTTTGTTCAGTGTACTTACATTGCTGTGCTACCATCATCCAAAATTTTTTTCCAAACCTCTCACTCCTGTCTTTTCCTATTTGTCTGTAGTGCTCCCTTTAGTATTTCCTGTAGCGCAGGTGTCTTGTTCACAAACTCTCTCATTGTCTGTTTTTCAGAGACTATTTTGAACTCTCCTTCATATTTGAAGGACAGTTTTGCTATATATAGGATTCTTGGTTGGCAGTTTTTCTCTTTCAGTATCTTAAATATATCACACCACTTCCTTCTTGCCTCCATGATTTCTGCTGAGAAATCCACACATCGTCTTATCAAGCTTCCTTACTATGTGATGGATTGCTTTTCTCTTGCTGAGTCTCTCTTTGTCTTTGAGATTTGAAAATCTGATTATTAAGTGTCTTGGCATCGGTCTACTCATATCTATTCTGTTTGGGGTATGCTGTGCTTCTTGGATCTGTAATTTTATGTCTTTCGTAAGAGATGGGAAATTTTCATTGGTAATATCCTCTATTATTGCTTCTGCCCCTTTTCCCTTCTCTTCTCATTCTGGAACACACGTGACACTTACATTAATGTGCTTCATGTTCTCATTTAATTCCCTGAGACATTGCTCATATTTTTCCATTCTTTTCCCTATCTGTTCTTTTGTGTGTAGGATTTCAGGTATCTTGTTCTCCAGTTCCTGAGTATTTTCTTCTGCCTCTTGAGATCTGCTGTTGTATGTCTCCACTGTTTTTTATCTCTTGTGTTGTGCCTTTCATTTCCATAGATTCTGCCAGTTGTTTTTTCAAACTTTTGATTTCTACCTTATGTTTGCCCAGTGTTTTCTTTATAGCCTTTATCTCTTTTGTTATATCTTCCCTGAACTTGTTGATTTGGTTTTTGATTTGATTTAGCATATTTCTTTGAAAATCTTTAGTAGATTGTTTCATTAAAATGAAACAATAGCTTAACTGTATCTTGACTGAGGTGTAAGTTTGCTCCTTTGACTGGACCATATCTTCATTTTTCCTAGTGTAGATTGTAGTTTTCTGTTGTCTAGGCATCTGGTTTCCTTGGTTACCCTGGTCAAATTTTCCCAGACCAGAACAGGTTCAGTTCTCAGAATGGGGTTATACTCAGGGTGTATCTTAGAAGAATGACAGACTTTCCTGTGAGGTTTCCAGTTGCTGTGCATTTCCTAACCTGCCCAGTGGGTGGCACCTGCCAGCCTGTTGCTCCTGACTGGTGTAAGGAGATGTGTTTTGGCTTCAGTTTCAGTTTTGGCTGTTTTCCTCCAGGATCTGGATCTGTTTCTGAAGGGAAAGCTGGGTCCCACCTCCTTACTCTTAGGGAAGATACACCCCCTAGGGAGTTATCATCTGCATTTGAATTACCTCTCTGTCTCTGTTATCTCCACCCCTGTCTGGGTCAGAACACTGAGCACTGAAAATGCCTGAGGCTCTCTCCACTGAAAATGGCTGTGGCTCTCTCCTCTGAAACCCTCAGGTTGAGAGAGAGAAAAAGGGACAGAAAGCCCCCTTTTAGAGTAGTACATAGACCCCCAGTTTCACTAGTTGGCCAAAGGTAACACCTGATCTTCTGACCTCCCCCTCCCAGGACCAATGAGTCTTCTGGTTCTTTAAGGTCAGTTGTCACTAAAAGCCTCTGTCTGCTTGTTGAGGGTTTGTAGGTTGTATTGAGCAGTCCACATTTGTTAATTAAAACCCCAGGTGGGGCTTGGTTGAGCTATATTCTCTTGCTGGGAGAGTGCTGCTCTCTACCACAATGAGGTTTTGCAGCTAAGCCTGCCATGGGGAGACAGGGCTCCCAGAACAGTTCTGCAGTTTTTACTTACAGATTTTGTGCTGTGATCTCAGGCATTCCTCCCAATCCAGGTTGGTGTACAATGTGTGGACAGTCACAGTTGTTCCCCAGCAGTTATTCCAAATTATTTACTAGTTGTTCCTGGTTGTTCATTAGTTGCTCCAGGGCACCAACTAAATTCCACTTCTCTCTATGCTGCCTATCTTGCCATCGCTCTCCTGCAGCTACATTTTGTAATAGAAAAACTGTTTGTGGTCATGTGGCTGAATGTAGTTAGCCAAGAGGCTCCAGCTGCCACTCCTTTGGGATCTAGTGTAGCAGTCATACTCTGCAATGACTGAGCACAGTGGCGGTATGAGAGCTGGGCCATTTCAGCTTAACATGGGACTTCTATGATAAGCAATCTTTGTTCTAGGATGCCCCATTTGCATAGCTGAAAATTCCTCAGAGCTTCACTGCAGACTGAGGCTCTTTCTACCTATTCCTCCTTCTTCTCTTTCTCCCTCATAGGTATAAAACCTGCATCTCAGTCTAAGGTCTCCCTACCTACTCCTGTTCCCTTTCCTCCTTCTCCTTCACACAAATTTCCTTCAATAAATTTCTTTCTTATCTAATCCCACCTTAGCATTTTCTTCCTAGAGGATTGAAGCTGACATAAAAAGTTGAAATCTTGTATAAAATACATATCAATCCTGAATATGGAATCATCTGTAGAGTTGAAAATATCCATTTGCTATAAATCTTTTTTTCTCTGGATCAGTAAAACTATACTAACAGAAACATCCTGGAAATACAGAGGTCCTGGAACCCATTTTTTTCTCCTATTTGGGATCCCAATACTATAGAATTGCTCTAAATTAACTAAATGGGGATTGATGGTTGTTTGGCTAATAGAAAAAGTTGATTCAAGCTGAGAATCATAAAAATGATTCATACATTTGTCATACTTATACTTTTTTTTTTTTTTTTTTTTTTTTTTTAAATCCTCATTTTATTGAGATATATTCACATACCACGCAGTCATACAAAACAAATTGTGCTTTCGATTGTTTACAGTACCATTACATAGTTGTACATTCATCACCTAAATCAATCCCTGACACCTTCATTAGCACACACACAAAAATAACAAGAATAATAATTAGAGTGAAAAAGAGCAATTGAAGTAAAAAAGAACACTGGGTACCTTTGTCTGTTTGTTTCCTTCCCCTACTTTTCTACACATCCATCCATAAACTAGACAAAGTGGTGTTTGGTCCTTATGGCTTTCCCAATCCCATTGTCACCCCTCATAAGCTACATTTTTATACAACTGTCTTCGAGATTCATGGGTTCTGGGTTGTAGTTTGATAGTTTCAGGTATCCACCACCAGCTACCCCAATTCTTTAGAACCTAAAAAGGGTTGTCTAAAGTGTGCATAAGAGTGCCCACCAGAGTGACCTCTCGGCTCCTTTTGGAATCTCTCTGCCACTGAAGCTTATTTCATTTCCTTTCACATCCCCCTTTTGGTCAAGAAGATGTTCTCCGTCCCACGGTGCCAGGTCTACATTCCTCCCTGGGAGTCATATTCCACGTTGCCAGGGAGATTCACTTCCCTGGGTGTCTGATCCCACGTAGGGGGGAGGGCAGTGATTTCACCTTTCAAGTTGGCTTAGCCAGAGAGAGAGGGCCACATCTGAGCAACAAAGAGGCATTCAGGAGGAGACTCTTAGGCACAAATACAGGGAGGCCTAGCCTCTCCTTTGCAGCAACCGTCTTCCCAAGGGTAAAACTTATGGTAGAGGGCTCAACCCATCAAACCACCAGTCCCCTATGTCTGTGGTCATGCTAGCAACCATGGAGGTGGGGTAGGCGAACACCCCTGCATTCTCCACAGGCTCCTCAAGGGGGCACTACATCTTTTTTTTTTTTTTTTTTTCCCCTTGTTTGTCTTTTTTCTTTTTTTTTTTTTTTTTTTTTTTTTAACTTTCCCTTCTTTTTTAAAATCACCTGTATGAAAAAAAAAGTTAAAAAGAAAACAAACATACAATAAAAGAGCATTTCAAAGAGACCATAGCAAGGGAGTAAGAAAAAGACAACTAACCTAAGATAACTGCTTAACTTCCAACATGTTCCTACTTTACCCCAAGAAAGTTACATAATATAGCAACATTTCAGTGAACTTGTTCCTACTACAACCATCAGAAATTAACAGACCATAGTCATTTCTGGGGATCCCCAGAACGTTAAATAGCTTATCTGTTCTTCCTGGATTATTGTTCCCCCTTCCTTAATTGCTCTCTACTGCTAGTTCCCCTACATTCTACATTATAAACCATTTGTTTTACATTTTTCAAAGTTCACATTAGTGGTAGCATATAATATTTCTCTTTTTGTGCCTGGCTTATTTCGCTCAGCATTATGTCTTCAAGGTTCATCCATGTTGTCATATGTTTCACCAGATCGTTCCTTCTTACTGCCGCGTAGTATTCCATCGTGTGTATATACCACATTTTATTTATCCACTCATCTGTTGAAGGACATTTGGGTTGTTTCCATCTCTTGGCAATTGTGAATAATGCTGCTATGAACATTGGCGTGCAGATATCTGTTCGTGTCACTGCTTTCCGATCTTCCGGGTATATACCGAGGAGTGCAATCGCTGGATCGAATGGTAGCTCTATATCTAGTTTTCTAAGGAACTGCCAGACTGACTTCCAGAGTGGCTGAACCATTATACAGTCCCACCAACAATGAATAAGAGTTCCAATTTCTCCACATCCCCTCCAGCATTTGTAGTTTCCTGTTTGTTTAATGGCAGCCATTCTAACCGGTGTTAGATGGTATCTCATTGTGGTCTTAATTTGCATCTCTCTAATAGCTAGTGAAGCTGAACATTTTTTCATGTGTTTCTTGGTCATTTGTATTTCCTCTTCAGAGAACTGTCTTTTCATATCTTTTGCCCATTTTATAATTGGGCTGTCTGTACTATTGTCATTGAGTTGTAGGATTTCTTTGTATATGCAAGATATCAGTCTTTTGTCAGATACATGGTTTCCAAAAATTTTTTCCCATTGAGTTGGCTGCCTCTTTACCTTTTTGAGAAATTCCTTTGAGGTGCAGAAACTTCTAAGCTTGAGGAGTTCCCATTTATCTATTTTCTCTTTTGTTGCTTGTGCTTTGGGTGTAAAGTCTAGGAAGTGGCCTCCTAATACAAGGTCTTGAAGATGTTTTCCTACATTATCTTCTAGGAGTTTTATGGTACTTTCTTTTATATTGAGATCTTTGCTCCATTTTGAGTTAATTTTTGTGTAGGGGGTGAGGTAGGGGTCCTCTTTCATTCTTTTGGATATGGATATCCAACTCTCCCAGCCCCATTTGTTGAAAAGACCATTATGGCTCAGTTCGGTGACTTTGGGGGCCTTATCAAAGATCAGTCGGCCATAGATCTGAGGGTCTATCTCTGAATTCTCAATTCGATTCCATTGATCTATATGTCTATCTTTGTGCCAGTACCATGCTGTCTTGGCAACTGTGGCTTTATAATAAGCTTCAAAGTCAGGGAGTGTAAGTCCTCCCACTTCGTGTTTCTTTTTTAGAGTGTCTTTAGCAATTCGAGGCATCTTCCCTTTCCAAATAAATTTGATAACTAGCTTTTCCAAGTCTGCAAAGTAGGTTGTTGGAATTTTGATTGGGATTGCATTGAATCTGTAGATGAGTTTGGGTAGAATTGACATCTTAATGACATTTAGCCTTCCTATCCATGAACATGGAATATTTTTCCATCTTTTAAGGTCCCCTTCTATTTCTTTTAGTAGAGTTATGTAGTTTTCTTTGTATAGGTCTTTTACATCTTTGGTTAAGTTGATTCCTAGGTACTTGATTTTTTTAGTTGCTATTGAAAATGGTATCTTTTTCTTGAGTGTCTCTTCAGTTTGTTCATTTCTAGCATATAGAAACATTACTGACTTATGTGCATTAATCTTGTATCCCGCTACTTTGCTAAATTTGTTTATTAGCTCTAGTAGGTGTATCGTTGATTTCTCAGGGTTTTCTAGATATAAGATCATATCATCTGCAAACAATGACAGTTTTACTTCTTCTTTTCCAATTTGGATGCCTTTTATTTCTTTGTCTTGCCGGATTGCCCTGGCTAGCACTTCCAGCACAATGTTGAATAACAGTGGTGACAGCGGGCATCCTTGTCTTGTTCCTGATCTTAGAGGGAAGGCTTTCAGTCTCTCACCATTGAGTACTATGCTGGCTGTGGGTTTTTCATATATGCTCTTTATCATGTTGAGGAAGTTTCCTTCAATTCCTACCTTTTGAAGTGTTTTTATCAAAAAGGGATGTTGGATTTTGTCAAATGCTTTTTCAGCATCTATTGAGATGATCAATTGATTTTTCCCTTTCGAGTTTTTAATGTGTTGTAATACATTGATTGTTTTTCTGATGTTGAACCATCCTTGCATGCCTGGAATGAACCCCACTTGGTCATGGTGTATGATTTTTTTAATGTGTCTTTGGATTCGATTTGCAAGTATTTTGTTGAGGATTTTTGCATCTATATTCATTAGGGAGATTGGCCGGTAGTTTTCCTTTTTTGTAGCATCTTTGCCTGGTTTTGGTATTAGATTGATGTTAGCTTCATAAAATGAGTTAGGTAGTGTTCCATTTTTTTCAATGTTTTGAAAGAGTTTGAGTAAGATTGGTGTCAGTTCTTTCTGGAAAGTTTGGTAGAATTCCCCTGTGAAGCCATCTGGCCCTGGGCATTTATTTGTGGGAAGATTTTTGATGACTGATTGGATCTCTTTGCTTGTGATGGGTTGGTTGAGGTCTTCTATTTCTTCTCTGGTCAGTCTAGGTTGTTCATATGTTTCCAGGAAATTGTCCATTTCTTCTACATTATCCAGTTTGTTGCCATACAGTTGTTCATAATATCCTCTTATAATTTTTTTAATTTCTTCAGGATCTGCAGTTATGTCACCTTTTTCATTCATTATTTTGTTTATATGGGTCTTCTCTCTTTTTGATTTTGTCAGTCTAGCTAGGGGCTTGTCAATCTTGTTGATCTTCTCAAAGAACCAACTTTTGGTGATATTTATCCTTTCTATTGTTTTTTTGTTCTCTATGTCATTTATTTCTGCTTTAATCCTTGTTATTTCTTTTCTTCTACTTGGTTTAGGATTGGTTTGCTGTTCATTTTCTAGCTTCTTCAGTTGATCCATTAGTTCTTTGATTTTGGCTCTTTCTTCCTTTTTAATATATGCGTTTAGTGCTATAAATTTCCCCCTTAGCACTGCTTTTGCTGCATCCCATAGGTTTTGGTATGTTGTGTTCTCATTTTCATTCGTCTCTATATATTTCGCAATTTCTCTTGCTATTTCTTCTTTAACCCACTGATTGTTTAGGAGTGTGTTGTTTAACCTCCAGGTATTTGTGAATTTTCTAAGTCTCTGATGGTTATTGACTTCTAATTGTATTCCATTGTGGTCAGAGAATGTGCTTTGAATAATTTCAATCTTTTTAAATTTATTGAGGCTTGTTTTATGTCCCAGCATATGATCTATTCTGGAGAAAGTTCCGTGAGCACTAGAAAAGTATGTGTATCCTGGTGATTTGGGATGTAATGTCCTGTAGATGTCTGTTAAATCTAATTCATTTATCAGATTGTTTAGGTTTTCAATTTCCTTATTGGTCTTCTGTCTGGTTGATCTATCTATAGGAGAGAGTGATGTGTTGAAGTCTCCCACAATTATTGTGGAAACATCAATTGCTTCCTTTAGTTTTGCCAATGTTTCTCTCATGTATTTTGTGGCACCTTGATTGGGTGCATAGACATTTACGATTGTTATTTCTTCTTGCTGAATTGCCCCTTTTATTAGTATGTAGTGGCCTTCTTTGTCTCTCAAAACATCCCTGCATTTGAAGTCTATTTTATCTGAGATTAATATTGCTACACCTGCTTTCTTTTGGCTGTAGCTTGCATGAAATATTTTTTTCCATCCTTTCACTTTCAATTTCTTTGTGTCCCTGTGTCTAAGATGAGTCTCTTGTATGCAACATATTGATGGTTCATTTTTTTTGATCCATTCTGCAAATCTATATCTTTTAATTGGGGAGTTTAATCCATTTACATTCAACGTTAAAACCGTGAAGGCATTTCTTGAATCGGCCATCTTATCCTTTGGATTATGTTTGCCATATTTTTCCCTCTCTCTATTAATATCCTTTATTGTACCCATACCGAATCTCTTTAGTACTGAACCTTTCTCCAAGTCTCTCTGTCCTGTCTTTGTTTCTCTGTCTGTAGGGCTCCCTTTAGTATCTCCAGTAGGGCAGGTCTCTTGTTAGCAAATTCTCTCAGCATTTCTTTGTCTGTGAAAAATTTAAGCTCTCCCTCAAATTTGAAGGAGAGCTTTGCTGGATAAAGTATTCTTGGCTGGAAATTCCTCTCTCTCAGAATTTTAAATATATCGTGCCATTGCCTTCTCGCCTCCATGGTGGCTGCTGAGTAGTCACTACTTAGTCTTATGCTGTTTCCTTTGTATGTGGTGAATTGCTTTTCTCTTGCTGCTTTCAGAACTTGCTCCTTCTCTTCTATGTTTGACAGTGTGATCAGTATATGTCTCGGAGTGGGTTTTTTTGGATTTATTCTATTTGGAGTTCGCTGAGCATTTATGATTTGTGTATTTATGTTGTTTAGAAGATTTGGGAAGTTTTCCCCAACAATTTCTTTGAATACTCTTCCTAGACCTTTACCCTTTTCTTCCCCTTCTGGGACACCAATGAGTCTTATATTCGGACGCTTCATATTATCTATCATATCCCTGAGGTCCATTTCGAGTTTTTCAATTTTTTTCCCCATTCTTTCTTTTATGCTTTCATTTTCCATTCTGTCATCTTCCAGGTCACTGATTCGTTGTTCAACTTCCTCTAGTCTTGTACTATGAGTGTCCAGAATCTTTTTAATTTGGTCAACAGTTTCTTTAATTTCCATAAGATCATCCATTTTTTTATTTAGTCTTGCAATGTCTTCTTTATGCTCTTCTAGGGTCTTCTTGATTTCCTTCATATCCCGTACTAGGGTCTCATTGTTCATCTTTAGTTCTTTGAGTAGCTGCTCTAGGTGTGTCTCTTCTGGTCTTTTGATTTGGGTGCTTGGGCTTGGGTTATCCATATCGTCTGGTTTTTTCATATGCTTTATAATTTTCTGTTGTTTTTGGCCTCGTGGCATTTGCTGTCCTTGATAGGGTTCTTTTAGGGTTTGTAGACCAGTTGAAGTCCTTATCTCTAATTTATCAGATCTACAGCTTCGTGGAGTACACTTTCTCTAACTAACCAGCAGGTGGCGTCCACGAGCCACCTGTTCTCCACAAGCCAGATCTCCCCTGCTTAGCCTTTTTGGGGGGAGTGAGTCTTGTGGGGCCCAATTGGTGTACCAAGCTTGCGTGTGTAGTTGGTGTTGCCTGCCCTGTATGTGGGGCGTGTTTCTGGGCAGTCGGGGAGGGGGGGTGGCCCTAACAATCAAATCTCCCTGATGATCCTAGAGTTTTAAAGCTACTGCAATAGTCTAATCCTTCAGTTCAGTCCTGCCACAGTTTGTCTCTGCCACTGACCCACAAGTCTTTGGTATTGGCGTATGGCTCCTGAGACTTGCAAGTGGGCCCCTCTTCCAGGCTGTGCACCCCAGGTCCTCTGTTGAGGGATGACTGTGCTATGTCACAGGTGAGTGCCGTCCCCCCAGGGCAGTTCTGGGCTGCTGGGCTGTGTTGGGAGGCTCCCAGTCTGCTCAAATGATGGCTGAATGGGGCTCTGTTAATTCACACTGCTCCCCCTTCCCAGCTCTGGGACATTCAGCTGAGGTTGCAGGGAAGGCTAATGTCCACGCCCAGTTTTGTGGTGTGTGCCTGTTATTTGAAGCACTTCCGTCACACTGGGTTGTCTGGGGCAGCTCTGGGCTATGGGGCTGGCGATGGGCAGGAGTGTTTCCTGTCCACCAGGATGGTGGCTGTGAGCGGACACCCCCCTTTTCTTGGGAAGTTGTGTTGTTTAGTGAATTTTCTCAGCCACTGGATTATTGCCTTTTGTCTCAGAGCTCTCTTATTTCTGCTCTTGACTTGACGTGCCCAAATTTCAATTCTTTGAAGCTTTCTGTATTGAGCTTCTTAGAGTAATTGTTTTAGAAAAAGCAAAAAGGATTTAAAAAAAAAAAAAAAAAAAAAAAAAAAACGGCCCTCCTCAGAGATCTAATGGGTTATTGAAATGCTAATAGACAAAGCAACCAGGGCCATTAAGGAAAGGTGCCCTGGGCAGAGAGATCAGCCTTGCTTCGGGATTTGCATATGCGCCTCAAGGCCTGATCTCCGCCCTTCCCCTTTCTGTGTTCACCAGAACTCCAAAAATCCTCTGCTTTTACTTTGGAGCTTCTCGTGTTGTTTTCCTTCTATGCCCGTCTCCTCTCTGCTGGGCTGGCTGCTCTCAGAGTCTCTGGTGTCTGGCCTCAGTCTATCTATGGTTGGAGTTTGAATCAGTAGAATGAGTTTCCGATGAGAGCAGCCACTGCAATTCTCCCTTCTCCTTCCTGGAGCTGACAGCCCCTCCTCCCCCGGGACTGAGCCTGGCAGGGAGGGGCGCGGGTCCCCTGGCCGCAAAAACTTACAGATTTCGCTGATCTCAGCAGTTCCACGTTTTCATGAGTGTTGTATGAAGTATGCCCAAAGACAGATTGCTCTGTGGTGTCCAGTCCATGCAGTTCCTGGCTTTTTACCTACTTTCCTGGAGGAGTAACTAAAACATACAGCTCACCAGTCTGCCATCTTGCCCCGCCTCCCATACTTATACTTTTAACTCAAAACATGTACATTTGCATCAATTCCCCAATCCTTTGATGAAAGGCCAAGGCTTTCCTTACACAAACCATCCTCTTAATACATTGTCTGTAATCCCCTGTAGTTTCTTTAAAGTGAAGTAGAAACTCAAGGAAACTTGTGACACAGAATGCAGAACCCCTTTCTTATTTTCCTTAAACTTCTAAAATTTTCTTACCCACACCTAGCTTCTCTTTTATATAAAAATTAACTTTCTTTAATTAGAAATCTGCAAAGAATTCAACCTTACAACTTTCTTTTCATACTCATATTTAATCAGTTTTTGAGGTCTTTACTAAAATCACATAGATATAATACTCTGACATGAAAAAGAATGGGCATTAACCATCACTGACCCTTGGTAAATATCATCTTAATGGGTGGGACCAGAAGTGTGAGAGAGTGCTAGGCTCAAGGCTAGAGGCATTGGTGAGTACATTTTACAGGTGAAATGGAGAGCAATAGTTAATCTAGTGAGTCTGTTAAGGAGAGGTTGGTCAAGAGAACTTTTACTACATGATGCTTGACATAAAATATTTTAAATTTTTAATGATATTACATCTGCCATTCCTTTGGCTCTCAAAACTACCTCCATAAGAAGACAACAATAACTAATGCTGACTCTCTAACAATGGAACATTCTTCTACACTATTGTTCACTAGCATACAATTGTTCTTATTCTTTTTTGGGTCATGGATTCTGTTTAAAATCTGATGAGAGTTATAGACTCTCTTAATAGAAAGACACACACACACACACACACACACACACACACACACACACACACAATTGTAGCTGAGGTTTTTATCCCTGAATCTCACTTGTAGATTCCTTATTCATAAATCTCATGTTAAATTATTAAAGCATACAGAGTGAAATGTAAACAGACAGTACACTGGCTTGTAATTTTCTAACCAAGAAAATAAACCAGGGCATGGAATATATTTGACTAATAAGATGGATTGTTCATAAATGCCACTGTGGAGTTCTTAGGAAAAGAAACACCCACAAACACTCACCAACACTCACACTCATTTGCTTAGCTCCCTTCAGAGAGTGGCAAGAATAAGGTCAGTGTGATTCATCTTTCAGGAAGGAAGAGGGAAGTGCAGTTTAAAGCCACAGCCCAGGCCACAGAGAGAACAGGGTGCCTAGTGCTTGGGCCTCCAGTGCAGTGGAGGTTGGGGCCATTCGAGGGCAGAGTAGTGGCTGTCAGCTGAGTAAGGACTGTGTCACTGAACCCAAGACGGGCATAGCTTAATGCGGCCTTGAAAAGCATCCATGCCAACTCATTCCACTGCTCAGTCCCAGCAGATGTAAACTATTAACAAAGTTACAGTCAAGTAACCATTCTCTCAGAATGTACTATCAACTCTAGGAGGAGCAAGAATTGCTTCCAGGCCTTGATTAGCATGCAGGTGGTTGGTGCCAAGTGTCTTCCTCCTTGTCCTGGATATGATAAAACTAGGATGAATCATGGTTAGTGCCTACAAATTGGTGATAAAAGCTGGGTGGGAATCCAGCCCTTCTACTCCTCTTCCCATGTTCTTGCTACCAAATCTCACTGCTCCAAGACTTGATAATGCTTTTGCAATTTAGTGAATTCTATTAAAATGATTTGAATATAAAAATATTTCAAAGAACATTCTCATCTCAAACCAACTTTCCTCACTAATTCCTCCATTTGGGAACAGCTTTGAGGTCTCAGTCATAACTTTTGAAATCACCAATGACATTAATGCTTCTACTTCACAGGCTTGACAAATCATTCTGAGTGAGGTTGAATTCCATTTTTAAAGAGTTGCTATGAAGCTTGTATAGAATACTAAAAATCCAAAGTGGCTAGAACTTGCAATCAAGTAGAAGGCAGCCTAAAAGTATTGGTTAGGATCATTTCCTCATTTTGCTATCTTTTTTAGGGCATTGAAGGATGACATTCATTTGTAGAATAACTTAAAATGTGTAAGTGACTATGTACAGAATAAGATGATAATTGATAGGAAGCTTATTTCTCAAGTACTAATCCTTGAGCTGAATGAATAGTGTTCTTATTTGGGGGTTGAGATGAAGGGAAGCCCAGGAGGAGGGGGAAAGGAGACTTTTATATGTGTTTCTGGCCACAAATAAAGGAGAATAAAAATGTGAGGTTGCAGTAAGCAGAATAATGCCTACCTCCCCACCCCTAACCAGAGATGTAAATCTCATAATCCCTGGAACCTGTAGATATGTTATGCTACATGGCAAAAGAGAATTAAAGTTGCAGAAGGAATTAAAGTTGCTAATCAGCTGACCTTAACATAAGGGTAACCCTGGATTATCTGGTAGGCCCAATATAATCACAAGGGCCCTTGAAAGTGTAAGAGGAAGGCAGAAGAACTGAGTCAGAGGGAGATGTGACTACAGAAGAGAAATGATACAATATGAGAATGACTTTACCAGTTGTTGCTGACTTTGAAGATGGAGAAAGGGGACTATGAGCCAAGGAATGTGGGTGGCTTCTAGGAGCTAGAAAAGGCAAGGAAATGAATGCTTCCCTAGAACCTCCAGAAAGAATGCAGGCCTGCCACGCCTTGAGTTTAGATCTGTGATACCCCTGTCAGACTGTAACCTACATACCTGTAAGATAATAAACTTGTGTTGTTTTAAACCATTAAGTTTGTGATAATTTGTTACAGCAGAAAATAGACAAGCAATTCAGGGTTGATGAAAGTAAGGCCTAAGGAGATATCTCTGTTTTAGGTATGTTCCAGGCAAACTGTTGCCAATAAGGGAACTGAGGAAGATAAATCAAGAGTTGAGGTCTCATGAGAGAAGATGTCTATGAGGCTAGAAAGCTGGAAGCAGAGACTTAGAAGGAACTTGGGATAGGGAGCAAAATCTGGAGATTGAAAGATTTTACCCACAAGTGACCTTGAATGACCACAGGACAATTAAACTGAGATATGGAAACCACCAGCTATAAAGATTCTTATAAGCTGCTAATTCACTCCTTTCTCTCACTTTTATTATGAATCAACATGTAAAATATGAATAGCCCTGACCTTAAAGCTCTCTTTCCAAAGAGTTGCACAGGACAAGAAATAATATATTTTTTACAAACATAAAAAAACCCATGAATCAACATATGGGGAGTATCAGTTCCATAGTGTGGAAGAGATGGCTAGTTGCCCCCTCCCCCCTTACTTATTTTCCTCTTCTTCCATCCTAACAGAATTTCAGGCTGGCACGTGGCTACCCAGGCTCACTTGCTTAGAGATGTGGCCATATAACTAAGTTCTAGACAATGGGATACGGGTTGGAGTGATGTGTGCAAATTTTTAAATGGAAGAGTTATACCCGTCACCTGTCCTCCTTTCCACTGGCTGGAATGAGGATATGGTAGTGAGCTGTCTTGGGCACTAGCGTGAAGGCAATGCCCTGGGAGTGGTGAGGCAGCAAGATAGAAGGAGCCTGGGCACCTGATGGCTTCTTGGAGAGGGACCCATATGAATTTAGATTTTATATGAGAGAGAAATAAAATTGTCTCTTGTTGAATCCACTTTTTTGTGGGTCTCAGTTACTATGCCCTAAACAATACTGAATATTTCATCAGATAAGTTTGGTGGGGCCTCTTTCATGTCACAAATAATTGTGATTCTCCCTGCTTTCTCCAAAGGTAACTTGGACTTTTATAGGCTCTGACTTGACATCTGTGTTTTTGTCACTGTATTAGTTTTCTAGGGCTGCTGTAATGAATTACCACAGATAGTGGCTTAAAACAACACACATTTACTATCTTAACAGTTATGGAGGTTAGAAGTGTGACATGGGTTTTGCCTGACTAAAATTAGGATTCTGGCAAGGCTGAGTTCCCTCTGGAGGCTCTAGGGGAGAATCCATCTCCTTGCCTTTCTAGCATGTAGGGGCTGCTTGTTTTCCTTGGCTCTTGGGACCCTTACTCCATCTTCAAAGCCAGCAATTTTGGGCCAAGCCCATTTCATGCTGCCAGCTCTTTCATTCTCCCTTTTCTGCTTCCCTCTTCTACTTTTGAAGGCCCTTAGAATTACATTGGGCCCACCCAGATAATCCAAGATGATCTCTCTATCTTAATGTCAGCTGATTAATTAATTCCATCAGCAACATTAATTTCCCTTTGCCATGTAGCCTAAGATACTTACAGGTTCTGTGGATTAGGGACATGGACATCTTATTCTGCCTACCAAAGTCACTTTTTCCTTTTTTCCTTCTGTGCATTGTCCAGCCTCCAGAAACTTCATTCTGTGTTCATATGTTTAAGTGTGTATGTGTATACATATATCTATTCTCTACCTCTCTCACTGAGAGGGTCTAGAAGCAGTCAGACTCTAGTAGCAATTGAGCACACCCAACTCCTAGATTTGATTTCTTTTTCCACAAAAAGAAATCTGGATTCCTCAGAGAAATGAATGATTCCACAAGCAGGGCATAAAAAGTATAAGATGAGCCTGGAAATCTTATTATGCCAAAACTGAGGAAGTGCTCCAAAGATGATAGAGGCATGCCAACAGTACACCAGAGCCAGCTTGAAGGGGCTAACACCAGCTAATCTGAGACAATTTGAGCTTTTTTTAAAAAAAATGTTAGTAAAAGATTATAGCCCACCAAATAAATCAAGAATCCACGTGTCCATTTGAAATATAAATATATAAATAAATAAATGCAGAAGAAGGGTAGGCTCTTTCTTATAATAGAAAGGTCACAAATAGAATCAGAAGGAATGACAGCAATAGAAAAAAGACCACTTGGCATCATCATCATCATCATCATCATCAGTTCAGTCAAGAATAATCAATAGATGACTAGAACCAGTCAGAGATCTCCCATGGTGGGATTCCCACCTCCTTGCTATATATGTAAACAAAGTAACATGCATGACCCCTGTTATGGGATTGAATTGTGTCCCCAAAAAGATATTTTAGCTTAACCAGTGGTAACTGTGAAGAATGCATGGAAGCTGAGAGAGGAGCTGAAGCTTACAGAGGCATTTTGGAGAAGGCCTTTGAAAGCAGACTTTTGCTCCAGAGAAGCTAAAAGAGGACAAATGCTCCAAGAGCAACCGAGAGTGACATTTTGGAAAGAAGCTGAAGCCTAGAGAGGAAAGTCCTGGGAGAAAGCCATTTTGAAACCAGAATTCTGGAGCAGATGCCAGCCACGTGCCTTCCCAGCTAACAGAGGTTTTCCAGACACCATTGACCATCCTTCAGTGAAGGTACCCGATTACCTTGGACACTTTACGGCCTTGACTGTAACTGTGTAACCAAATAAACCCCCTTTTATAAAAGCCAATCCATTTCTGGTGTTTTGCATTCCGGCAGCATTAGCAAACTAGAACACTCCCACACCCCTCATCTCCCCTTATTATTGACTCATAGTATTGGTGTAGTGCATTTGTTACTGTTGATGAAAGTATTACTGTTAACTATAGTCCATAGTTTGCAATAGGTACATTTTTTTCCCATAAACCCCTCTATTTTAACTCCTGCTAATAGTGTCATATATTTGTTCTGGTTCACAAAAGAACTTTTTTATATTTGTACAGTTAATCATGGACATTGTCCACCACAAGATTCACTGTACTAAACATTCCCGTGTTTTAGCCTCCAACTTTCCTTCTGATGACAGTCATGACTCTAAACTTCTCTTTTTCACCACATAAATTAGCACATATTTTGTACTATTTGCATTGCTCCCCTTTTTTGTAATTTTGAACATTTGAGAATGTTGTATAAAGCTTATTGGGAAGAAGATTCTAATTATCATTGTGGTAACCGTCATGATAGCAGCCCTGAATAAACCACACTTCTCTATATTATTGCCTTTGTGTAGTCACTTTTCACATTGACCCTGGGCTTCATCTTATGACTTGCTTTGGTCAATGGGACATTGTCAAGCTCCATTCAAGCAGAGACTTGATAAACATTTGCTCATTGAGGCTTGTCTGCTTGAATGCTCACTGGTAGAAGCCAACCACCATGCAAAAAGTCTCACTATTCTGATACCACTATGCTGTGAGAATGCTGAAGCTATCTACATAGAGTAGCAACATGGAGGAAGACCAACGCACTCTGGCTGTGGCAGGTAGATTAATGGCCTCCAAAGATGTCAATGGCATTATTCCCTGGAATCTGTGAATATGTTATGTTACATGGCAAAGGGGAATTAAGGTTGCAGATGGAAATAAGGTTGCTAATAAACAGACCTTGAGATGGAGATATGAGCCTACATTATCTGGGTGGACCCAATGTAATCTCAATCATCTTTATAAGTGAAAGAAAGTGGCAGGAGAGTCTGTCAAGACCATAGAGACTTAACTGGCCTTTGCTGGCTTTGAAGATGGAAAGAGGCCACGAGCCAAAGAAACATGGGCAGCCTCTAGAAGCTTGAAAATGCAAGGACACAGATTTTCCTCTAGAGCCTCCAGAAAGGACCACAACCCTGCCAACATCTTTTTTCTTTTAATTTTAGTAAAAAATTTTATTTTTTTGACTAAATAAAGTGAAAACAATGCTGCAAAAAAATTAACTCAGCTGTTTTTATTTCAGTTCTTGATACATGCATAGTTTACCAACACTCTATGGAAGCTGGCAGTTTCCATTGCATGTTGGTCTTGTACTCACTTTGAGTCTTGCTGAACTCCCACACATTGTGGGTTCACCAAAATTTTGTGTTCATGGGGCATCACGGATGCTATATGTGAATGGGGCAGCAAGAAATGGTGGTGGACATGTATATTGTGCATTATCTCCTTTGCTCATGCACATGCCCCATTGACCCATCAGACTTCACTTACTGAGCATGAGTTCAAAGACAAAATGATTAAGAATTTTAAGGCAGCCATAGCAGAGCATTAAACCCAAGAATGGCCCCCTTCTGTGTATGGGACCCTGTGAGACCATACAGATACTCCACACATGAAGCCAACCCTGCAATTATTTATCAAACTCATTGAATGTGTCATACTTTCCCAGGAGTCCATGGGGAACTTTTCTGAGAAAAATAAATGTATGTATATCTCAGTGACAGATCTTTTGGTTGCAAGTAACAGAAAATTACATGAGATATCTTAGCTTTAAAACAAAATATTTGAGGAGGATTTATTACAACCATACGAAGTGTCTCAGAAACCTGGAAATGAAGGAAATGGAAGTGGAATCCAGGAGGGCCTTGAACAAAGACCTGAGAAGTCATCAGAAGGCACAGCAGGGCTTCTCTGCCCCTCCAGGACCACATGCTCCCTTGAGCCTGCTTTATTCTGTGTGTCTGCTTTATTCCTTTCTCTGTATTTGTAGGATGACTGTGGTAGATTGAATTATGTATTGGAAATTAGATATGCCCTTAATTTTAATCTGCATCCCTGTATGTGTGAACTCAATGTGAAAAGAACCTTTTGGAGATATTATTGTTAGGTAAGTTGTGGCCAAGTATAGCAGGGTAAGTCTTAATCCAAATTTTACTAGAAACCTTATAAGAGAGAGCCATGAGGAGGAGCTGGAAGCTGGAAGTTAGTAGGAACCCAGAGGAGAAAGGAAAGAACATCACCATCTGACAGGAAAGTGAAAGAAGCCAAGGATTGCTTGCCAGCCAGAACACCATGGGAGGAATTTCAAGAACATTGGAGGAAACAAGCCTTCTAACTAACATCTTGATCTGGACCTCTGGCTTCTGAAGCCGTGAGCCAATAAATTCCTGTTGTTTAAGCCAAGTCTTTGTGTAGTATTCATCATAGCAGCCTGGAAAACTGAGACATTGACTTTCTCTGCTTCTTCAGGTCCTCATGGTCAAACAAGATGTTCCCAGCCCAACCTTTTCTTAGTTTGCAGTTTAAGTTCCCAGTAGACTGGCCAGTACCTCCAAACCTCAATTCTAAATTCCTTGGAGAAAGACACTGATGGGTCCAGGTGGGTCCAGCCTTGGCCCATTCAGCAGTGTCCAGTAGGGCAGAGTCAGCTAATACAGGCATGACCAACAGGGCCTCTGTGTGTGTGTGTGTGTGTGTGTGTGTGTGTGTGTGTGTGTAAGTAATGGGCACTACTAGAGATGCTCTTACAACACAGTTCTTCTAGGCAATAATAATCTATACGATCCTGGTGCTAAAAGTTTGAGGAAAGTCAGAAGAGCAGAAGAAGTGGTTCTAGATGCAAAAGCCAGGAGTTCTGGGAGTAGAGAGTCAGATGCTCCTCCAGGGAAAACCTGAATCAGAGCCTGGGCTCCTGCAATCTGGCTTCCTGGAACTCATACACCCCACCCACTCACACTCTGATCCAGGAAGTCCAGATTGATGGGACATTTGGGGCATGGGCATTCAGGAAACTGAATACGTAGTGTGGGTGGTGAGGAAGTAGATAGCCTGTCTGTGTTTAATCTGTCTCTAGACAGCACACTCCTGTACATTTCTCCACCTTTCCTAAATCATGTTGCCATTTGAGGAATTAAAATCCCACACCCTCTTAATTGTGATTTATATCTTCAAAGTTAATTAATTAATGTGACTAAAATCAAATCTATAATTATAATATTGACAATTCATTTTCAAATAAATAGTCCTCTAGGGGATTCAGATATATCTTTCTGGGAAAAGGGAGTGCTCCTTCCTCTGCTCCAAAACTATTTTATCCCATTCCTGGTTGAGAATAACTGATTTCAATAATAAAGCAGTCAATTCCACCACATAGATATTCTTATGGGTGTTAATTATTGTTAAAGCAACACTTTAGAATCTAAGAAACAGCCATACATACAATGAAGATTAATGAGGATGCATTTCCTTTCAATGAAGAAATAGCTTGAGCTATTTCATTTTATTAAATTGCCATTGCATTGGACGTTTTTATATTTGCTATTAAAACATCAACTATTTTATATGTACCCACATAAGTGTCATACTTACTGAAGTATATGTAAAATGTAATTTGTACAAATGAACAAAATCTCAAATTCTGTACATAGCTGGGATAATAAGTTTTCCTCTTGTAGCAAGCCCTCCTGCCTACAAACCAAGTGGTATTCAAGAGCATATTATTTCTTGTGGACACTAAAATCTCATGATTCATTTAGAATTGAGTTTATTAAGGTCACTTATTGTTGTCTTGAGTGCTATCAAAGGACCTCATTGGAAATAATTTTATTTTGTTCAAAGGATAAATTTTTTTCAACCAGTATTGACAGAAGTTTGCTGGGTTGAAAACTTTATTCTGGTACAGTTAAAATAAGAATAGATTGGGGTTTTTCTTTTCTTGGAAAGGTCTGGAGTAGCATTTCCCAAATGTGTTCTGTGTGATGTTATCAGTTTAATGACACACATAAAGTTCTTTACTACAGGGGCACTCAGAGCCTTTAATATACTAATGTAGAGTAGGCATATCCAAGAAGAGGATGCATGTGTGCTGCTTCAAAACAAATTCGATTTTGGAAGGCCTTTTTGAGTGCTATGTTGGGAAACTATAATTCTGTACAACATATTTTTTAAGAAGCTCATCTATTGGGTGGTAGATTTTTTTTTCTGGAATGTTTTTGTTAAATTAAATTTAGTTTTAATGAGATACACCCGCATACCATACAATCATCCACAGTGTACAATCAACTGTTCACGGTACCATCATATAGTTATGCATTCATCACTCCAATCTATTTTTGAACATTTTCCTTACACCAGAAAGAATAAGAATAAGAATAAAAAATAAAAGTAAAAAAGAACACCCAAGCCACCCCCCCATCCCACCCTATCTTTCATTCAGTTTTTGTCCCCAGTTTTCTATCCATACACTAGACAAAGGGAGTGTGATCCACAAGGTTTTCACAATCACACTGTCACCCATTATAAGCTACATTGTCATACAATCGTCTTCAAGAGTCAAGGCTACTGGACTGGAGTTTGATAATTTCAGGTATTTACTTCTAGCTACTCCAATACATTAAAACCTAAAAAGTGTTATTTATGTAATGCATAAGAATGTCCACCAGAGTGACCTCTCGATTCCATTTGAAATCTCTCAGCCAGTGAAACTTTATTTTGTTTCATTTCGCATCCCCCTTTTGGCCAGGAAGATGTTCTCAATCCCACGATGCAGGGTCTAGATTCATCCCTAGGTGTCATATCCCCTGGGAGTCAGGTCCCACATAGGGGGAAGGGCATTGAGTTCACCTGCTGAGTTGGATTAGCTTGAGAGAGAGGACCACATCTGAGCAACAAAGAGGCACTCAGGGGGAGACTCTTAGGCACAATTATAAGCAGGTTTAGCCTCTCCTTTGCAGTAAAGAGCTTCATAAGGGCAAGCCCCAAGATAGAGGGCTTGGCATACCAAACCATCAGTCGTCAATGTTTGTGAGAACATCAGCAACAATCCAGGTGAGGAAGTCCAACACTTCTGCATTTTCCCCCAGCTCCTAAGAGGGGCCATGCATATATATTTTTTATTCTCTGCCCAAATTACTTTGGAATGTGTCGCTATTTCACTCTAACCTATACAAACCTACCATATCTCACTTCCTATTCAAAGTTCCATGCAATTATGGTGTTTGAACAAACTGACTGTAGAAGTTATATTGTTTAGGAAATATAGATCCTGCACCAAGTAAACATCTCTTCCCTTGGTCTCACATGGAAGTTGAAGTTTTAACACACAGTTTCAACCTTTACCCTTTGGCCCGATTTGCCCTAATCTTAACCAGATCTGCTTCATTCATATCTCTACTTGAAGTCTGGGCTCTTTTTCAGCTTTTTTTTTTTTTTTTAACAGTTGCTGTATGTGCTAATACTGACATTCATATTTGCCAGGCTCTAGCTCTGAGTTTCAGGTGTCACACAGATACCCAATGTTCCAGAGACCAATCAGGTTATACACCAAAGGATCAACATCTCAGGGTTTGGGGATAGCCAAATTCATGAATAGATTTGACTGCTGTAAGAGCTTACAATCTAGGGAACATTACAGTAACCATTTTCCTGTTAGGCTGTGCTCTAAGATTCAATTCTGAGTTTACACATTGTAGTTAGTCCATATTGGTGAGGTATTATAGTGTTTGCCTTTGTTTTGGCTTACTTCACTCAAAATGCTGTGTACAGGATCCATTCACCTCCTTGCATGTCTCACAGCTTCATTCTTCACAGTTGCTCAATATTCCATTGTATGCATACACCACAGTTCACCATTCTTTCCCACAGTCGATGTACCCTTAGGCCATCTGCACCCATTGCAAATCATGAATACTGCCTCCATGAGCACCAGTGTGCAAATGTCCATTCATGTCTCTGCTCTCAGGTCTTCCAAATACATACCCCTAACGAGGTTGCAGGACCTTATGCCCCCCACATACTTACCTTCCTGTGGAACCACCACACTGACCTCCAGAAAGGCTACACCATTCTGCTTCCTCATCAACAGTAAATAGGTACATCCCCCTCTCCATGTGTTCTTCAACACTTTTATCCCTACTTATATTTTTTAATTGAGGTGAAATTCACATAACATAAAATTAACCATTTTAAAGTGAAAAATTCAGTGGCATGTAGTACATTCCACAATATTCAGCAACTTTGATCAAGTTCTAAAATATTTTCATAGCCCCCAAATAAAATCCCATAAGCAGTCACTCCCCACCCCACCCCACCCATGCCTTGGAAACCACCAATCTGCTTTCTGTCTCTATGGACTTACTATGGTGGGCTTTTAATGGGACATTTTTAAAGGTTCTTCGAAACCTTGTTTTCATAACTCAGATAATTTATGTAAACAGAGTACCCATGGCCAATTTCTATAGAAGTATTCTTTAGTTCTATTTTTTGACCCTATTGCCATCTATTCCCCAAATGATATACATAACCTTTTTTCCTCTACCTTTCTGCTTCATAACATGCTACTTCATAACTAGGATGGAAAACTTTACAGGTGTTCAGATAACCCTTTGGTGTTGGGTTCCCTCATCTTTCCAAGGTTGATATTACGACTTCCATGAAAGTAGAAGGCATTATTAAGCATGAGTTATATCTTCTCACCTCCCTGAAGCAAGAAGTCTTTTTCTTGGGCAGAGTAATGAGTGTGTTGTAAGAATAAGGTAGAGCATTTAATTTCTAAATATAGTACTCCCAGTTTTTGGGTGAAATGCAAAAAGTCAGCCTATTATTGTTTTACTCTTATGATAGCTTTTAATTTCAAATTTCAAATTAATTAATTGATTAATCACTCAGTCAGTACAATAGTTTTTCAGGCATCTCTAGTACTTCTAATACTTTGGAGGAAAGACAAAAATGTGAAAAACAAACAAACATTTAAAAACCTGTATTGGTGTGAGAGAAGATGTATGGCAGTGGGTAAAGTTCTTTAGGTGTAATCTCAAATACTCAAAACATGCAACTTTTGTTGATTTTCTACTATGGCTTCCAAAATTTGTGAGAACCTTAAGATCATATCTCAAATTGTTAGTGCTCTTTCTTTAGAAGAGTGTACAAGTAAACCAAAATATAAAGCAACATTACAAGAGATGTCACAGATCAATATTTGATTATTGACCATAATTAGTATAAATAAGGTGCAGTCAGTGGAAGGTCAGATCAATATGGAATGGTCCTAGGAGTTTTCAAAGAGAAAGCGACATTGATTCCTTTGTAATTTGTAAATCATTGGAAAGAAACATAGAATGGATTCCAAGTTGAACCACAGAGATGGGAATACACAAGTGGTAGACACGAGAGAATGTTCATAGGTGTAGGAGGAAAGCTGCAGTACGATGGTATTACACAAGCTAAGGGAGGAGAAAGTTTTGATGAGGAAATGGTTAAGTATATTAAAAGCTATAAGGAAGTAAAAGCAAATACAGATTGACAAAAGGCTATTGTGTTAGTTGGAAAATTCCCATCCACTAGTAACTGATTGCCTATTCAAATCTTTCTTAAAGGTACAAAGAAGTATATAGTGCAGCTATCGTGTGTGTGTGTGTGTGTGTGTGTGTGTGTGTGTATGTGTGTGTGTGTGTGTGTGTGTATTGGTGTTGGGAGGGCATCCACCAACATCCCTGCATACTTCAGTTTATTGGCTTCTCAACAGAGTGTGGCATGTATTTCAATGGAGATTGTAGGAGTGGACAGAGAAAGGTAAAACAAGTTAGAATCATGTTGGAAAATGGTCCCTGACCCAGAAAACTGCCAGAAAACACTTTCATCTCTCCTGAGTACTGGTTCCTGGAGCTTTGTAGCCAAAACCACATACCTGAAGATTGGGTAACACTTACTAAGAACACAAATGCAAAGTAAGTAATAATATTAGCACCCTGCTACAAACTGGCAAGGTAGTATATTAAAAATCAGCCTTACTTTATGTTTATAACTAGGAATTCTATCAACTGCGCTCAACTATTATTTATTTATTAGGATTCTGGATGGGCTTTCAAAGTCATATATTAACAGCAAAAATGCACAAAAGGATTAGCAGAGAATCCAGTTGCAGTATTAAATTTTAAATTGTATATCATATTCACCATATTCTTAGATCAGGCATTTTTCTTCTTAAAGAATACCTTTCTCTTCACCTTATTTGAAAGGAAAAGAAATGACTTTCACTAGATTATAAAAAAATGAGCTTTGGTTTGTCTAGAGTAACGTCCTGAAACCATTTTAGTCTTGTCTTTGTTCTGTATATAAACACAGAAATTTTCTCCAAATCACAAGTTTAAAACGTCTACAGATTTAAAGAGTCCAATCTATTTAATTTACAAATTGGACCATCAGTTTAATACGTGATGAAATTTTAAATAACTTCAGTTTTGAGGTAGCCACAGGGTGGACATTTGCTGCTAACCAAATAAGCATTTTTGGAACTTGGAAGTGAAGATAAAACCTTGCTCCAAGTCAGAGGAGACTATTAGAGCTGGGTTAAGTATCTGCCTACTGAAGAGCTAGCTGGATAACAGCTCCATGGGGTGATTGGGAGCTACGCCTCATATCAAAACAAGGTGGCAAGTCCTTGATGACAGAAGGAGGCAATGTGTGTAATTGAATGAGTGAACTCGATTGATTGATGGATGACTGTAGGGGCATGAAGAGAATAAAATTTATTTAGAGATGCTCCCAGGTGCAAACCTCCATCCACATATGACTGTGGGATTGTAGTCTTCCAGCCACCACACCTTCACACATTTCACCAGCATCAGGCAGTGACCTAGAAGATTTAGCAGCACCAGGAATAGCAAGACCTTTTAGGAAGGGGAAGGAGTTTGAAAAGTTGTACAGAGAATGAGTGTCATGAGGCACACCCTTACCAAAATTAAGAATGAATTCCAAAAGGAGGATTTCCTATTCTCAGTACCATAGTTTATGGATGCATGTATCAATGTTTTAAGAGACTTTCATAATGGAAGGCTCAAAAGCCTGCATTTGGTGCTGAGTACTTCATTACACTTTATGGTACCTGCTCAAGCACAATTGATAGAAGAACCAGAGTGGGCTCTGATATCCATTGCCAGTGCTTCCTTGCAGGATCTGTTCAGCCTCTCTTGATTCTTGATTTCTGGAACTGGATCAATTGTTCTCTGCCCTGGGCCAGCATGCATGCTGACTCTTTACTTGGGATACTCTCCCCTCTTCTTTGCAGGCAAGTTCCTTCTTATCCTTCAGGTTACAGCTTAAATAGCGCTTCCCCAGGGCAGCCTCTTCTGAGCACTTATCTGGACAGTTCACACCTTGTAATTCTGTTTGTTTGTTTGCTTACTTGTTATTTCTCCCCTTGATGGCAGGAATTGTGCAATTTTCTCATCATCCAATGTATGTCTACTCTACATCTAGAAGAGTGCCTGGCACAATAACAGACCTTCAACAAACGTTAGTTGAGTGAATGAATGACTTACTGTTCCCATTTGCTTAAAGGGTGAGTGCTCTTGCAGGTCTAGCATGGACCCTTTTCTGCTGAGCTTTGCAGTTCTTGCATGCTGGGAGGTTCTCTTATTGCTTCCGGGCCCTTACTGGGTATATCTATTGTTTTACACAGATCCTGCCTCTTTTCTGAAACAACTTAAGCTAGCTTATCAGAATACCCAAAATACAAGACAACAGGTTCTAAAATGGAGCAATGGCATGTCACACAGATTCAAAACCTTGTTTACAGAGGTGGGCATAGATTGTCTCCAAACTTTCCAGTTTACGTGGTTCACAGGGTCCATCAGATAAAAATAGGTCAACTGCTCAGGACAAGAGCAACTATTATTGGTTTTTGGTGTCCAGAATAGACAAGATTTTTTCCTGGAGTCCTTATGAAGTAGGCACTGTATATCATGACAAACAATGCATTTGTTTTGGTTTCTCAGGGCTGCTATGACAAACACCACACACTGGTTGGCTTAAGCAACAGGAATTTATTGTATCATGGTTTTGGCAGCTAGGAGTCAAAAACCAAGGTCTCAGAAGGCCATGCTTTCTCTTAGAGTTTATAGCATTCCAGTGCTGGCTTGCTGACAATCTTGGGGTTTCTTGGTCTGTATCTCTGCCTCCATCACGTAGCAATCTCTGTCTCTGTCTTTGGCTTCTACTGACTGTCTGCATACATGTCTTCTGCTTATAAGGACTCCAGTCATATGGAGTAAGACCTGGTACTGATTCAATTTGACTTCATCTAAATAGAATTTTTGAGTCCATCTTTACTGATAATAACATTGTCAAAGATCCTATTTCCAAATGGGTTCACATCCACAGGACCAGGGGTTAGGACTTTAATATGTCTTTGGTGGGAAAAGTGAGTCAATCCCCAATAGTGTTAAATAAAATATTTTCAGTAGGAAGCACCAAGAGTTCCATAAAACTGCCTGTTTCTGTTTGCAGATTTTTTTTTAAAGTTAATTTTGATGTATTTATAATTAAATCCCAGCATCTAAAGAAAATCATTGTTAACATTCTGGTTTGTAGTTTTCCTAGCCTTTATTATGCATAAATATATATTTTTAACAAAAGGTTCAGACTGCATATTATTTTAATTTATATTTATTTTTAATTAAATTATATATCATGCATTTTCCCATGTCCTTATATATTCTTATAAAAATACTTTTAATAGCATCTACATATTTCATTAGATAAAGGCATTTATTTATTGAGCCAATCCTTTAATGTTGGATATTTAGTTTGTTTCCAAGTTTGGCTACTATAAGAAATGATGCAATGGACATACTTATAGTTAAATCTTTGCAAACATTTATAATTATTTCCTTAAGACAAATACTCTAAAAATTAAAATTTGGAAGGCTTTAATATGATTCCTTTTTTGTATAGAATGTTATAAAATTTACCCTCCCACCTACGGTGTTTGTTTGTAACCAGTAACTTGCACACTTAACAAAGCTTTGTGTGTAGTATTTTGTTTAATTCTTGTCAGTTTAACATACAAAAGGTGATGTATACCTTGTTGTTATTTTAGTTTGCACTCTCACTAAAGAAGTTAAGCATTTCTTAAGAATAAAATGATTGACTGCAATTTTGTGAATTATCTCTTCATGGCTTTCACCAATTTTAATTTTGTTATATTTCTTTTTTACTTATGAGAACTCTTTATATAATTATGTATTCATATATTTTTTTAAAATTTCATATGTAATGATATTTCTCCATTTTATTTGTGCTATTCTATTTGAAGAGCTTAAGTTTTTTATATGTGGTGTTTTCCCCTTATGTATAGTAGCTTTTAAAAATGTATATAGTCAAATAGAGCATATTTTTCTTTATGATGTTGCTCTTGATGTCATAATTAGAAAAACCTACCCCTACCTTGGTATTTCATAAATCTTTATCTACATTCTCTTCTGGAATTTTTATGTTTTTCTTAAAAGTTAACATTTTTAGTCCAGCTGAAATTTATTCTGGAATATAATGAAGTTAACTTAATTTTTCAAAAATATTTGGTCAAATTAAATAATAAATAGGATTTCAAATGCACAATTTTCAAATGCTAAATTCTTAAACATTCCTGCATTTGTTTTGTACTTTCTATTTTTGTTGCATTTTGTTTGTCTATTCCTGCACCAGTAGCATATTGTTCAAATTATTACAACTTTATAATATATTTCAACATTTGGTTTCAAGTCTCTTCTCATTTTTCTTTTAAAAATTTTCTGACTTGTTTATTCCTCTTGTTAAACTTTAAAAGCATTTTGTCAAGTTTCAAAAATGTTCAGTTGATATTGGATTAGATTAGAAATGTATTAAATTTATAAAGCAAACTGGGAAGCATGAACTCTTAACAATTACGGGTTTTTTGATCCAGAAATATGATGTCTTTCTCCATTTTAAACATTTTTAAAAAATATTTCTTGGTTTTCTTTATGCAGTATTGAGCTTTTCTCATTAAGTTTTTGTAAGTATTTTATTTTTTGTTGATTTTGTGAATGAAATAGTGTTTATTATTTAACATATAAAAGTTATTGATAATTGTATATTTGTATTGCAATCAGACACTTGCTAATTGTTCTAACATTTTCTTCAATGCTTTCTTGAGATTTCAAAGTAGGTTAAAAAATCATTTGAAAATGGTTTTAATTCTGTTCCCTTTCCAACATTTATACTTCTTATTTCTTTTCTTGCTTTATTGTATTGTCTAGAACTTACAAAAAAAATGAAAAAAAGAATAGTGGTGATTTTAAGCATCTTTATCTTATTCCTGACTTCAATTGAAAAGTTTGTCAGAATGACATAGATCATTAGTTTACAATATATACAGTTCATCATATTCAGAAAGTTTTCTTTCAGTTCACTTTACCATATATATATATATATATTTACAATTAAAGGATATTTAATTTTATCATCTATTTAATTAATTTGGAGCATTTATTGAAATTCTAACTTTTCTCCCTTAATGTGATAAATTATATTAGTAGATTTTTAAAATAATAAATAATCCTTGCATTCCTGGTGTCATCTCTTTTTCATTGTAGTGTATTATCCTTTTATTTCTGTGCTGGATCCAGTTTGCCAATATTATGTTCAGGATTTTTGTTTCTATATTCACTAGCCTATTTAAGAAGCTTACTCTCTGAGTGTTTTATCTTTATCAGGTATTGATATTGTGGTTTTGCTAGCTTCATAAAATGAATTGGAAGCATTCCACCATTTTCTCTACTTTGAAATTGTTTAAATAGCATTGGAAAATTAGAAAAATGGAAATAGCTCAGTAAGTCTTTTCTGACTAGTTTTGCAGTTTCTTCCATGGTTTCTGGTCTATTCCAATGTCTTACTCCTATCTCATACCAGTTCAGAGAGCTCTTTCTCAGAACAGTGCTTCCGTACCATTAACATGCATACATATCTCCCAGGGATCTTGTTAACATGTTGATTCTGATTGAGTAGTACTACACAATGCAATCCAACTATCCCACTTTCTAACAGTCTACCTTAATTCAAAGAAAGATATTAGAATATCTAAACAAATGGATGTGTCTTAGCTCATGTTCTCCAGAATCAGACCCTAAGTTGAGGATTCATGTACATGTGATCTATATAAAATGTGCTCCCAGGAGAAACTTGTAAGACAGTGGGAGAAGCAAGACAGAGTAGGAGAAGCCAAACAAGGCAGTGATTTCAGGTACTGTCCCTGCCTCAGCCTGATCCTGTAGAAAACTCTGGGGGATAAATTACAACTCAGATTTTGTCCTGACTTGGGGCAAAGGAACTGGGCTTTGTAACTCCTGCTCTATTGGCAACTGGTTAAGGGCTGTTGGGGTCCAAGGTAAGGGTGGGGGTGATGCTTTTAGAGCCAGTGGGCAAAGTGACTCTATCCCAAGGTCAGTCTTCTAAGAAAGAGTTGCAGAAGTTAGGGGAGGGGTACTCAGTGGGAAAAGGGATCCAAGGGGATCTGGGTAGAGCAACAACAGCGTCTGCTGCAGGGCAGATTCTATACCCTTCAAGTAGTCTTCCTTCCACATTATTTATTTCAGGCAAATATTAAATGAAAAATAGGGCAATAGAAAATTCAAGATTGCACCCTTATGAGTTCTGGCAGTCAGCCCTTCTGTGTTGACAGGAGTACTTTTGTAGACAATCACCTGGGCGTAGGGTTGACATGCTTTTGTTAAAAGTAAGGAGCCACCTAACAAGGGTACATACCTGAAAAGAAAGCCCTATTGAAAAGAAAACCATGGGTGAGGCTGAGATTCTCCTAGAATATTGTATAGGGCATAGACATATGGGAAAGAAAAGCCTGAAGCTCTATTCCATATAATATAAGAAAAATATCTTTATTCTGGATGAAAAGTAAGTTATTCCCAATAGTACAAGAGAACTAAATGAAATAATTTATATGGAATTTTTTATCTATACACTAATTTATAATTTGAGGGAGATCTGCCAGAAAGAATGTCTTTAACTTTAGAAAAGCTTTTTCTGTACTTCTTATTACCTAGAGTTTCAGTAATCTTCTCAAACCTTAATATATGTATATAAGAAAATATTTGTTATATTTGTTATATTTGTTATATATAAGAAAATATTTGTTATATTCAGCTTGTTCAAGAGTGGTATCAGATCACTAAGAAACAAATTATCCATTTGTACTCTGGAGGACTGTAATTTTCAAAGTGAGTTGCACAGATATCTTTGTGTATGTGTATATATATGTATATATGTGTATGTATGCATATACATATGTATTTATTTATATCCCATCCCTCATGCTCTTTTTACAATAAGACATTCACAGTTCTCCATTGAGAGGTAGGATCTGTGTTCTCTCCCTTAAACCTGGGTAGACCTTTGTAACTGCCTTGATCAACAGTGTATGGCAGAAGTGACACTGTGTGACTTCCGTGGCTAGGTCATAAAAGATGATAGGCTCCCTCCTGGTTCTTTCTCTCTTGCTACATTCATGCTTAAAACCCAACCACCATGATGGGAGGATGTCCAAGCTATGCAGATGTGGGTGCTGCAGCTGACAGTCCGAGCTAGGCCCCCAGCCAATGGCCAGCATCAACCTCAGGCATATAAATGAGTGAGTCTCCAGACAATTCCAGCTGCCAGCTTTTGAGCTGGCCCAGATGAGGCCCAGACAACATAGACAGAGACAAGCTGTCTCTACTGTGCTGTGCCTGTATTCTTGATCTAAAGAATTCTTGAGAGATAATAAGCGATTGTTATTTTGAGCCACTAAGTTTTGGGTTAATTTGTTAAATGAGACATGCCCCAGTAATTCTTCTTTCCCCATTGATTTATGACATCATTGTTATATACTAAACTTCCAAATACACCTAGGTCTATTTATGAACCCTTTATATTTCATTGATCTATTTAGTAGTATCTATTGAGGAAGGTTTCCCTTTGTCTATGTCAGTATAGATAATGCTATGGTAAAACACACCCCCTTAAATCACTGTAGCTTAATATAACAAAGGCTTATTTCATACTCAGAGAAATTCCAGTATGGAATGGTGACTCTCCAGGTCAGTTGTCTTCTAGGCAGAGACTCAGTGTTACAGGCTCCTTCCACGTGGTGATGCCACTATTTCAGTATATGGCTTCCAGTTCACCAAAGTATGGGAAGAGAGAGCTGGAGAGTTTGTGCACAGGATCTTTTTTTTTTTTAAATTAAATTCAGTTTTATTGAAACATATTCACATACCATACAGTCATCCATGGTGTACAATCAACTGTTCACCGTACCATCTTATGGTTGTGCATTCATCACCCCAATCTATTTTTTGAACATTTTCCTTGTACCAGAAAAAGTGGAAATAAGAATTAAAATATAAAAGTAAAAAAGAACACCCAAATCATCCCCCCCACCCTATTTTTCATTTAGTTTTTGTCCCCATTTTTCTACTCATCCATCCATACACTAGATAAAGGGAGTGTGATCCACAAGGTTTTCACAATCACACTGTCACCCCTTGTAATCTACATTGTTATACAATCATCTTCAAGAGTCAAGGCTACTGGGTTGGAGTTTGGTAGTTTCAGGTATTTATTTTTAGCTATTCCAATGCATTAAAACCTAATAAGGGGGGGAAAAAACCTAAAAAGGGTTATCTATATAGTGCATAAGAATGCCCACCCAAGTGACCTCTTGACTCCATTTGGAATCTCTCAGCCACTGAAACTTTGTTTTGTTTCATTTCACATCCCCCTTTTGGTCAAGAAGATAATCTCAATCCCACGATGCTGTGTCCAGATTCATCCCCAGGAGTCATATCCTGCATTGCCAGGGAGATTTACACCCCTGGGTGTCAGGTCCCATGTAGCAGGGAGGGCAGTGATTTCACCTGCCAAGTTGGCTTAGCTAGAGAGAGAGGGCCACATCTGAGCAACAAAGAGGCATTCAAGGGGAGACTCTTAGGCACAATTATATGTGCACAGGATCTTAAATACTTTGACCCAGAAGTGACACCTTTTCTGTCCATTGACCAGAACTAGTCTCATCATCCCATCAAAGATGGGAGAGTATATGGGTGCTGAGTGAACAGTAAATATTTTTGCCATGGCCTTCATTAGTTATTGTTTTTATTTTCCCAGGCATTTCTTGGCTATTCTTACACATATATTATTCCTGAACCCTTCAGAATCCAATAAATTAAATTTTAATGGTGTTTATAATGAGAAAAAATGCAGAATTTTTTTTGTTTTGGGAAGGAAGGAAATAAGTTAAAACAAAGAGGGACCTAAATGATTCTCTATTTTATACTGCTGCACATTTTTATTTATTGTACCATTCCTACCAACCAGGACTCTTTCAGTTCCTGATTAAGCATTACAAATTATGATTCTCAGTCTAGTTCATTTAGTTTAGCCCACAACTAATTTCTGACCACAGAGCCAAAAGCAAAAGAAAGGTCAATGACATTTTCAAATTTCTTTGATGATTTCTCCTCAGAGTAATAAAGAACATAACAGTTATCTGAAGTGGAATAACCATGTCTGAAGCATCAATTGCTCCACAAATGAAACATTTGTCTGAGAAATCTAGACCTGAAGTAGAAAATAGACATATATTATGTGAATGGAATGTCCAATAATTTAATAGTTCTTTAGTTTGGGAGAGGGGAGAGTAAAATACAGCCCTATTAAAGATAAGATTAAATGTTATGTTCAAAAGAAAAATAAATCCTTCCCAAAAAGCTCTGAAAGAGGAGGTAAAGTATGGGATTTTGTCAATGTCCTATTGAGCTGGTAGGAGATTCTCTTTAGAAGAATAAGGAAAAAAGCCACTTAACCAGGCTTGGATCTCAGCCCCCTAAGCATGCCCAGATAGGGGCTGATGCTTCTTCAGTAATGAGCACTGATGTGGCACATCCTGCTATTAGTTTTCTATATCATACAGCTGTAATGCATGGCTTGGATACTCCCCTCACTTCCATAGCACCAGAAGAGGAGCTGGCAGGATAAGGACAGAACAAGGTTCTGCTGTATCATATTATTATCATATCCTGTTATGATATCACACCAGAGTAGGAACTGGTAAGCTAGGGATAGAGCATGATTGTACCGGATCGTGTTACTATCATATCCTGGCTCCTGATCATATCAGGAAAGAGGCTGGTCCTTCCCTAATCATTCAGCTTAAGAGCCCAACATCTGAAAAGTCAAGTCGCTTCCAACATCTGCCATCTCAGGTGAAGCCACCCCAGGTTGAGAGGCAATGGGGAACTCAAAAACCTGCTCTGATCCCACCCCCATGAGTTTTCCCCAAAGAACACTGTTAGAGCAGGTCTGGTCTGTGTGACATCGCATCATTTGTCCTTGTTGTGTGATAGGTGTTCTATTATGTCCAAATCAGAACTCTTGATTCTGCCTCCCACACCCACTATATGCATCGTCCAATCCTCCCTATTTCAATTAAGTGGGAACACCATTCAATCAATTGTTCATGGCAAAACCTAGGTGTCACTCCCAATTCCTCTTTACTCCAAACCATAAATTTGCCCATCAGCAAGTTTTGCACAAGCTCTACTTTCAAAATATATTCAGAATTCAATCACCTTTCACTCAACTAGCCTCCTAACCAGACTGCCTGTTTCCACAAAAGGCCCAGGGTCATCTTTTATAGAAATGAATCAGATCATGCCACCTCTAGTTCGAAACTCCCAAATGGCTTCCCATCACATGTAAATAAACTCTAAATTCCTTGCCATAGCTACAAGGCTCTAATTGATTGGGCCCTTGCCTTGTTTTCTTCTACTTCAGTCCCAGTGGCCTCCTTTCTGCATCTTGAACATTCTAAGCTGGCTCCCTCCCGAGGCTGTTCCCTCTGCCAGGCATGCTCTTTCCCCATCCCTTGCATGATTCTCTCTTCACCCACATCTCTGTTCAAATACCACTTCCTCCTGGGTGCATTTCCTGATCACCCAGTCTAATAGTATTTCCCTTCACCCTGTACCCCTTTATGCTTTTGAATTTTCTTAATTGCATATTTCCTTACTTGAAAGTGTATTATGTATTTGTTTATGAGTTTATTTGTCTTCTTAATGGAATGTCAGCTTCATGAAAGCTGGGACCTGCTCTGTCTTATTTGTTGCTCTATCCCCAAGGCCTAAAACTGTGATCGGGACATAGTAGGTGGTCAAGAATTATTTGTTGAATAAATTCATGAGTGGCACTGAAAAAAAGGTCTAAAAATCATTTTTCAGATTTCTTGGAAAATCAGAAGATATTTCTGAAAATACAATTATTCAGCAGTTTGGTAAGGAAAGGCAGGGTTTTCTACACTTAATAGGTGCCTAATAAATACAGATTGAAGTGAATGGATAAAATTAATCTGCCTTTATTCATCACACAGAACAACTGTGGAATACCTCTAAGCCTGTTATTTTTTTTTCTCAACTCAAACCACCAAATATGTTTTGTAAAATCTAGATTTAATTGAAAAAGTTATAAAATGTAGGGAAAACTGTTTAAATGTGAAAAAAAATCTCAGGAAAAAATACAGAAGTATCAAATATGATGAGTTGTACCAATTTTTTTTGTGGGAGATTAAGAAATATGACCTTTCTTTGAATACCCAATCACTATTTATTGTTTTGAAAGTATGCATTAACAATAAACATCAGTACAAACTCTTGCATTAATTATTTCTATGTGAAATTGACCTTAAGTAAGATTAAAACTGAACTAACACAAATATGTTGGGATACTAGTGAAGGTAGTTTGTATGTGATCCCTGATATATGCAAAGTTAATTAAAAATATATTTTTAAGTGAATGTCATTTTTTATACTAAAGGAAGTGATTATTTCTCAATACTTCAAAATTTAATAATTTGAGAAAAATAAGATGTGATGGTAGAGTCTATTATGTTATAGCAAGAACATAAGAAATTGAAATTCAAATATGGCTGAAACAATTCTATAGAGAAAGTTATTACTTCCTAGCCTGCCAGTAGTTTTATAGTCATCATAATATGGAAGTCAAAGTTTGTGGGCCTGTTTATAGCTGGGACTGAGTTTACCATTTCCTTAGGTGATCTCCAGTAGGGCTTTGTCTAACAACAACAGGGAGTGATAATGTTTTATATCTCAAACCATGGCAGTTCAACATCTCAAATAACCTTCACACTGAGCCTCTTAAATTAGTTTTCTTTACCCGTAAAACAGATGAAGTAACTGAGGCTGTAAGAAGTTAACAACTTATCACATAGGTGCAGAGCTAATGAGTTCCTAGGCAGGGGCAACTGTAGTGCAATTGAATTTGGGAATACAAAAAATGGAGCAGCATTAGAGAAGTTAATCAGTTTGACTTGGTACCCCATTGAGAGGTGGCAATGAGAGTTTTAAATGGAGATTTCTATTTGAACTTCAGAAAGTAGACTAAGAATGGCTATTGACATAGAAGTAACACCTGAACCATGAATTAGATAAATCACTCAGGTGGCTTAGCAATGTGAAAGGAGAAGTGAATTGAGGCCATGAAGGAAAAGAATGTCTTTGTTTACAGGTGGAATAGACTACTATAAGCCAAGGTAGAAGTGGCTCCTATAATATAAGTCTAAGGGAAGAAAGAATTTGAAGGAAGAAATGCTAATTTGTGTCAAATATTGAGAGGTCCTGTGAGAAGAGGGGAGAGGAATACTTTTGACAGAAAATAGACTTTGGGGTCCTTAACCTCTAACATGGAGCCACCTAGTAGCTTGGCAGAGTAATTATGGTTTTAATAACCCTGTTTGCATTAGCCAAGTTTCTCCGGAGAAGCAAAACTGACACGGTATATATATATATTTATATATATATATATATATATATAGGGAGAGAGAGAGAGAGAGAGAGAGAGAGAGAGAGAAAGAGAGAGACTTATTACAGGAGTTGGCTCATGTGACCAAATTCTGTAGGGCAGCCCATAAGTGGGGAACTCTTTGGTGATGTTGAATTCCTCAAGAGAAGCCACAACTTAGGAACTCTGATGAAGATGATGATAAATTCTGGCTGGCTGAAGTACAGATAGTAAATCTTCTTTCTGTCTGCTGAAATCCTGAGTTCTCCCTTTAAGGCCTTCAACTGATTGAATGAGACTTCTCCCATTGCTGAAGGCAATCTCCTTTGTTGATTGCAGATTTAATCAACCATAGGTGCAATCTGATTTAAGTCCATGAAATACCCTCAGTGTAACAATCAGGCCACTGTTTGCTTGACCAAACAGCTGGACACCATAACCTAGCCAAGTTGAAATATGAAATTAACCGTCACACTGTTTCTCACCTAAATAAAGGAAGGCTAATTTTAAAACCACAGGGAAGCAAGACTAGACACATTTTTAGAGGATTTGTGTCTTCCTTAAAGACAAGTCTTTCCCCCCTAAATGTTCTTTGGACAGCTTTGAATCCTTGTATTTTTAATTTTTGTATAAAAATAATTTTTACTATGTTTATGGAATAACTCAGGACAGAAGGATTTGTTTTTTAAAAAGGGGCAAGATAAAAATCTTAATTTTTCTATTACAGTAACAATGTTGCTCTTAAAGTAATTTTTAAAATAAAGTTCAAAAGGTGCTTAAATTTAGAGCCAAGAGCCATTTTTCTTCTGTCGTCTTTTTATAAGCCAAAGAGTGTCCCTGATTTATGTCTTTGAGGAGCTGTACAGTATGTTGTAAGAAAAGATGTCCTCTCAATGTTTTGAAGAAGTTCATAAAATGGTGGAAAAGATGCCAAAAAGATTATTCACTAAAATCAGCGCATACCTAGTTGGTACATTAGCTTGAATATCCATTATGGAATTGTTCATCCATTGAATTCAATGACTGGTGACATTTATAATGACTAAAGAAGGATTTTTAACCCAAATTCCCCTTTAAAATCTCTTGAGGAGCTTTCATAAATACCCAATGCCCAGCCCCCATCCCTAGCGATTCTGTTTTAATTAGTCAGGGTGAAGCCTGGGCATTAGGATTTTTTAGAGCTCTCCAGTCAATTCTAAAGTAGAGAATCAGAAAGCCAAAGTGCCCGTTCTCTAGTTTTAGGCAACAGCTTTCTAGGATTAAAAAGCAAAAGCAAAGCTATTTGTTTTTATCTTGACAACCCCCTCTCTGCCCTTTGCTTTTCCATATCACTCAATGTAGGTGAGCTCCAGGGCTCCATCCTACTTCCCAGGATCTTCTTTAGCTATTTTCTCTCCCTAGGTGATCTTAAATCAGTCACATAGCTTTATAGATCCTCCTCAGGTTTACAACCTCCTGATTTACAGCTCCAGCTCTGAAATTGCCCCTGAAATCCAGACTTGTATATTAAATCATCTTCTCTAAATTTTGACTTGGATGTCTAATAGGCATATCAAACTGAACCTGTTCCACACTGAGTTATTGATTCCAGTCTAATCTTCCACCAAATCTGGGTTTCCCTCAGTCCACCATGGGTCAGGATTTATCCTTGATTTTTCTCTTTTCATCATCCTCCATATCTAATCCAGAAGAAAGTCTTGCATATTCTACCACCAAAACACAGACTAAATCTGTCTACTTCTCTCCATCTCCACTACTTCAACCTTGATGCAAGGCACCACCTTCTGGAAGACTTCATCAAGCTCTCCCTTCAACTCTGTATCCCTGCCCACCTCTTCATCTATCTGTGATCCATCCCTACATATGAGCCAGAGTGACTTTCTAAAAATGTAAATCATTGTTTTAAACCCATCACTGGATTTCCACCTAATTACAAAAAATACCCAAACTCCCTAGAAGGATTTATGCGATATATATGATTCCTGCCTCCATTTCTTGCTGTATCTCCACTCACTTGTCCCTTTCACTGTTTCAGCCACATTGACACCTCTGCTTACCAAGCTTGCTCTTATCATTTAAATTCAAATGTCTTCTCCACAGAGAGACCAGCACTCATTATCCTATTAATTTAACCCCTCTTCCCATACTACCCCAGTTACTTTCAATCTCATTACTATTTCATTTTCCTTGTAGCGTTTGTCACATTCTGAAGTCACTTCATGTATATATGGTCTCTCTCACTGTGGCAGATACTACTGGTACAGGTTATCTCCCCAATAGCCATTTATCCTCATTCATTGCTAACAGAATCTCACTGTGTTTAGTCTGCCATGTACCCATCTCCAGGGCATGGATCAAAATTGGGCAGGGCCAATCAGGACAATTGTGTTTCCATTTGCAGAAATTGCTGTTGGGGTGGGCATGTGACCAGGCTCTAGTCAATGTGATGTAAGAAGTCTTTGGGGCTTCTGAAAAGATTTTTTTTACTGATTGAAGAAACATGCAAAGAGCAATCTCTTTTCTCCTTTCCTCTTAACTCCCAAATTAGCAGTAATTTCTAGAGTTCCACCAGCCAGCTTGTGTCCATGAGTTGGCCTGCCTGAGGAGAACAGAAACCAACATGTTGAGCATGATGGTATTGGAAGGAGCTTGGGTCTTTGATGATACCAACCCTAGAAGTGCCTACATCCTGACATCTTGTCATAAACCATAAATGCCCTTATGTTTTAAGCCAGTGGTAATCTAATTTTTGGTTGCTTGCATTATAAATATAGTTTCTGACATACTCCTTTTCCATTACCACAGAAACTTTTTCTTAGTCAATGCTGAAGCCCTAAGGATGAGAACAGTGTCTGGTATGTAGGAGACATTCAAAGAATAGTTGAATGAATGCACAGATGAATAAAAGTACTATTTGCACCCTGTGATGGTTTGGAGGTGTATGTACCCCAGAGTCATGTTCCTAAACTTAATCCATTTCTTATGAGTGTGAACCCACTGTAAGTAGAAACTTTTGATAAGGTTATTTCAGTTAAGCTGTGGCCAAGAATGGGTCTTAATCCTATTAATGGAGTCCTTTATAAGCTGAATAAAACCCAGATAGAGAGAAAGTTGTGGCAAGTAAGAGTTGAAGGTCAAAGGAACCCCAAAGAGAAAGGAGAGGCCAGGAGAGACCACCATGTGCATTGCCATGTGACACTGGAGACAAGTACCAAGGATCATCAGCAGCCAGCCCCAGATGTCAGTCTTCAGGGAGAAAGCATTGCCTTGATGACGCCTTGATTTGGACATTTTCCTAGCCTCAAAACTGTGAGCTAATAAATTCCCATTGTTTAAGCCAACCTTTTGCGTGGTATTTGCTTGAGCAGCCAAGGAAACTAAAACACACCCTTACTTGGCTTTGCTCTTCTGCTTCAGTCTTCATTTCCATTTACCTAACTTCTCCTCTATCTCAGACTGTCTTTTCACTCTGTTCTCTTTTTTCAAACCCCATATGGCTCCACCCTTGCTCACTACATGTTTCTGGACCACCATAGCATATATTTAGGCCTGGCCAAAATGTCCAACTGTGGATCACTCCACAAACTCACCTTTGTCCTCTGATTCCTACACATGTTCCTTCAAAGCCCAGGCCCAATGGAGTTCTCCTGCTTGCACCACCTCCTATCCTACTGTACCTTTTGCTTTTCTTGTGGCTCTGATCATATTCTACCTTGCAGTGTATTCAACATTTCTCTCTCCTCTACAGTCTCACAAACATCTTGAGAAATGGAACCCTGTCCTACTTTTATTTGTATTCCCCACAAATAACAGAGCATTACCATAAAGCAGCTGCTCAGAGAATTTCTGTTGAATGGGGGCAGCATGACAGAGTAATTAAACTATGGTCTTTGGAGACAGGAAAGCCAGAGTTCACGTGTGCCATTTGTTTGTTGTTAACCACAGGCAAGTCACCTGACTTCTCAGAGTCTCAGCTTCTCCATCTGTGAAATAGGGACAATAATAGCATTTATATTACAGGGTTATTGTATATCTCTCTGAATGAGATAATGCATATAAAATACATGGCACAGAGCCAAGCAGAGAGTAAACACCCACTAAATAGTTGCTGTTATCAATAGATATTTTTGAATGAATGAATACAAATACAATCATATTCATGAAGATGACTGTCTTAGTGTGCCAGAGCTGCTGTGATAAATACCACACAATGGGTTGGCTTAAACAATGGGAGTTTATTGACTCATGGTTTTGGAGGCTGGAAATCTAAAATCAAGGTCTTGACAGGATGAAGTTTCATCCTAGAGTCCATAGCATTCTGGTGCTGGCTTGCCACAACCCTTGGGGTCCCTTGGTTTGCATCTATGCCTCCATCACATGGAGATCTGTCTCATTGGTCTCCTCCTATGTCTTTCTCTGACTTCTGGCTTCTTCTGACTAACTGCATCTGAATTTCCTTTGCCTTATAAAGACTCCAGTCATACCAGATTAAGGCCCACCCTCATTCAATTTGGCTTCATCTAGACAAGACCTTTGAAGATCCTATTCACAAATGAGTCCATGAGCTAATTTAACATCGTCAAAGGTCCTATTTACAAATGGGTTCACACCTACAAGAATGTGGATTAAGATTAAACATGTCTTTATGGGAGACCCAACAATGGTAAAGACTAGCAGTTTCATAGATAATTGTAAACCATGTCTAGTAGTCAATGCTGCTATATTAGGATTACACACACACACACACACACACACACATGGCTATCTGTAGCCATGTAGATATGATGTCTTTCAGTGGGTATCTTAATAAGTACTTATATGTAAGAACCATAGATCTTGTATACTCATATAGGAATTTTCTACCTTTGAAATGTTATAGCCAAGAGTATAGCAGAATGGCAATGAATCTGAAACCATTTGTTAGGAAAAGTCACCAGGAGGCTACATTTTCATTTGTCTTAAATGATGTTAGCTTGCCTAAATTTGCCTAGATTTGGAAAATTCAATGTTCAGAGTAGGATTCCTGTTGCTAACCTCTGAAACTATCTCTAGCTAATTAAAATGGAAAGGCATTTATTGGCAGGATCTTGGCAGTGTTAGGATTGGGGGATGGTTCATAGAGTCACCAGGAAGCCTGGAGATCCAGGCTCATAAAATGGGGGCAGACATAAATGCAGTCAGAAGACCTGACTGCTAAGGATGCTGTCACAGGTCCTGTGTCCCCAGGGCACCCATTGTCACATTACTGGACTCATGCCCCACGGACAATGGCTGCTGCAGCCTGCAGGCACTCCAGTCCAGTGCAACTAACACTGAATAACCTCAGAATGTCTGCTAACCTTGGTCACTCCTCCTGGCTGCCACATCTGATGAGCCAGGCTAGGCCACAGCTGGCTCTCTAGTTGTCCTGAAGAGGGAAGAGGAAACACTTGCTCCCTTTAAGTTCTACTGAGAGGAGATAGGTCCTGCCTCCTACCTGCTTTGGGACTACCCATCCCACCAGGGGTGTTCAGATTCCTGATGTCTCCTACATATGTCCACTACACGTGCAAAAAAAAGAGAGATGCAAACTGGAAATAGGACCAGAAATTAAAGGCTCAGAAGTGGACCCCTGAAGGATTTCCTGTCCAGTTGTTGATGTCTCATTCTCCAAACTCTTCCTGCCCTAGAGTGCACATGAAATAACAGCAGGGGTATTTTCCTCCCTTCCTGTGAAGATGAAAAATTAAATGGAGCCCTTCTTTCTCAGCAATGTAAATAATGATCAGTAAAGTAACCATACGTGGCATAGTGACCTTTCTAAAAAGCATGGAGACTGTATTGAAAAGTGTTGCTCTTGCCAGGTACCTTATTGACAGGCTTAGAAATGGGTCCTTTGGAGCCCAATGGGCAGAGGCAAAGTGCCCCTCTTGAAACAGGCAGCAGATGGTATTCTTTGCCATCCCTGACAGTAACGGCTGGAGGAAACAGTGGGGTTCCATCTGGGAGAGAGCCTGCCTTCTCTGGCCAAACCGTCAATGTGTTTGCAGTCTTTTAATGCTTTCTGTTGTGCTCTTTCAGAAGGGCAGATTGTAGAAGGTCGGAAAATTCCGACCAGGAAGAACCACACCTTTTCATGCTACTTCAGAGAAGATTCAGTGACTCTGAGAATCAAAGGAGAAAGATGGCAGGGTGGAGTGGGGAACACATGTTGAGAATGCCACATATTATTTATTAAGAGAAATGAAAAGGTGGATGGACCTCAAGCTCCAATATTTGAGAGTGTTGGTGGCCAAGGGGTTTATCCTCCCCCCAAATTTGATCCACAAAATTTAGCCAGAAAATATATTCATGACTGTTTCCATGGCTCTTACTCAGCTACAAGTCATTTCCCCTTTCAGATTATTTCCATTTTTAAGGTCCAATTTCCATTTGCTTTTTGATCTTCTGATTTTGAGACATTTAGCCAATATTGTCATCAGCCAAGGGCCAGGTTTTCTTTCAAGGCTTTGAACCTATCCTGTCAGTGGATTCTGTTTGTGACTGGCTGGTCCAAGGTAGACTGGGTTTTCCTGACAGAGCAAAAGAAAAGGGACTTCTTATTAAAATTAAATTATTACAATTAAAGGGAAAATTTTAGTACACTTCTTGTAGACCTGAGTGATTGCTTGGGGTAAAGGGTCTGTGGAAAAGTGTTAATGTAATTATCAATTTATTAATGAATAATAAAGGATTTGATACAAGAGGAACATGACAGTTTCAGCATTAACAATTATATGGTGCTTCCAAGAGAAATTTCTTAAGTTTTATGATCTAGTTACTCCTCCATGAGCTATTGTTTTTTATATATCAGTTTAATTCTTCACCAGTGTTAATAATAAAAAATATATTCTTATGGGGCTGTGCCTACCTGACAGACAGATTATAAATGCTTCAATGGATCTTTGTATTACGCATAAAAATTGCTAATGGTTTTCTGTCTTAATTTTAAGCTTTTTAAGGACAAGCATTATGAAATATTTCCCTTTGTGAAATATTTTTTGAAATATTTCCCACAACTCATAGCACAGCATTATTCAGCTAGCAGGCACTTAGCCCACACCTTTGCCACTATTCTAGTCGTGATGTGGTCGGCTGGCCTTACCTGTTATTCCCACACTCATATCTCTCAAGAAGCCCAGGACCACACTTTGTCATTGTTTCTAAATCCTATCTCAAATTTATTCTAAATCATGCAGATGAAGGCGCTTATTAAAGTGCCATTGTGGATTTAATCACGTATACACTGCAAAAAAAAAAAATAATAATTTAATGGATGAACAACTCAGAAAGAAAGAACTCACACCGCCCACACACTTCTTGATGAAACAGGGCAGCGCTTTGCACTTGCTTCAACAACATTGCCTGGGAACTGTTTCTGATTCTCAGCTTTCCCCTCTGTTACTTAGAATTTCAACTTCATCACAGTCAGCTGCTGAACGGTTAAACGAAATGCTACTGTCTTTGTATTTCCCCAACTAGGTGTCTTTATTGCGGATTGCTCCCCTTTATGGCAGCCGCACGCTAGCTGGCAAAAGAATTAAATTCAGAATAGTCATTTAGCTCCCTATTATTTCCATAATGCCAAAAAAAAAAGAACCCCCCCGTCCTCCCTTGTCCTTGTTCTTCTGTGTTGTTCCCATCATAAAGATGCTCCGTGGAAAGGAGCCGAGTGGTGGGCAGCGGCTGCGAATCCCCGATAACGAGCGCCTCACATTTCCGTGGCATTCCCATTTGCTAGTGCGCTGCCGCGGCCGCACGCCTGATTGATATATGACTGGAATGGCACTTTTCCATTTGACATTCTCTCTCTCTCCCTCTCTCTCTCTCCCTCTCCCTCTCTCTCTCTCTCCCTGTGTCGCTTAAACAACAGTCCTAACTTTTGTGTGTTGCAAATATAAAAGGCAAGCCATGTGACAGAGGGGCAGAAGAACAAAAGCATTTGGAAGTAACAGGACCTCTTTCTAGCTCTCAGAAAAGTCTGAGAAGAAAGGAGCCCTGCGTTTTCCCCAAGGTAAGCAGGAAAACAAGCGCTGACCGCTTTCCTAGGAAATTACTTCTTTCCAAACGGAGCATTTCATCCTTCTCTCGGACAAAGAGGCAACTTTTAAATACCACTTAAATCTGCATTAACTTAATTTGCATTAATCTGTAGCATGCTAGCATTGTGGGCTTTTTTTTTTTTTCAATTAACGTGTCTTTGAAGTCTGTGACAGAGCAGGGGAGACTCACAGAGAGGTTCGAAAAATATCTTCTGGTTTGATTTAAAGAGATTTTCTTTTAAAACTCTCTGTGTAGTTATAAATACCTTTGTAATGGTTCGTATACTTGACCATGTGAAAGGGGACTGAGAAGCAGCCTTCTCGGACATGGAGCCCCAGCTATCTTCCCCTCATCCCTCTACAATGGGGGCACTATTAACGCAGGCGAGTCTGCAAGTTTAAAAGCGCACTGTTTACTTTTATTACTACTTATGTATGCTGCTGATCTCCTGCCAGGGCTCTGCCGGAGTGCTTAGAATGACTTCAAACAATAGGCAACATTTATTTCTAGCTTTCTGTGTCATGCTTTGCAAGAATCCTGTTCCTTTGCATTCTTCTCCCAACGTGCAGGACTCCACTTTCATAGATACTTTCAAGAGCGTGGGGCAGAGATGAGGATGCATTTACTATATGATTTTGATTGGGTGGAAAGTCTGAGGAAATGCATGCTATTTGCCTTGGCCTTATTGCAAAGGGTTATATATTTAGTAGTCAGCTTGTCCCTGCAGCGCTACTGACACTACAATGTGGCTGTCCAAGGAGTGACTGTGAAAGGATGCTCCCACCAGCCCAGGGAACAGGACCTGGAGGGAAGACTCCTAAAACCACCTGAGAAATATTTGGAGGGTTCTTTCAAACTCCTGAATACAGGTTCTCATTTTAAATGAAGAATTGAACCATAGGAGGCCTGAGCATAACTCTTTCTTGGGGGACGGGGCAGTTTCACTGTGTACAGAATGTTAATGATTCAGAACGCTGGTAACTGAGGCCAATTGTAATGGACAAGCCCAGACAAACCTTCATGAAAGAGGCAAACTCCCATCTTTACTGAGATTCAGGTGCGGGAAAGGCAGCTATTTGGCAAGATGGAAGTCTTGCACGCTATTCTTTGTAACTATCACCAATAACAGATATGGTTGCTGCAAAACATGCCTCATTTCATTTTTAATATTAGTGTATTTTAATTACAAGGAGCCGGCATTGGCAAATTGCTCCTCTGACACATAGTATTAAATACTAGGTGCATTTAAAAACAGTGAGATGCCTAAAACGTAGCTTCGTTTGTGGGCGTCTACCAAATACAGCGGGATTGCAGAATGTTTCTCAATTCAGTGTTTAGACCAAATGCAAATATCTGCTCATTTTCTTCTCACTGGTCTTGCTTCTGATAGTTCCTTTCTATATAAAGAATATTTCATGGAAAGTAAACTTTAGGGTCCAAGAGACCATTATTGATTGTGGAAAGGAGAAATGGTTTATGGGGCACTTTTCTGATTTTTTTTTGGTAACTAGTCTACCAAGCCTTGTTGAAATGGAAATCTGGCTTTTGAATGAATTAACTTACGACTTTAGAATGTTCACTATTGAAGAGAGCCTGTAAAAGATACTACGTATTCTATTGCTACACAATTCTACAGTGATTAAAAAAAAAAAAAGAAACTAGTGCCGTTAGCAATAGCATTTGGCCAAATCAAAATAATTTTCTTAAACTATTATTCAGATCATTACCTGAGAGTGTTTGAACACAAAAAATGTGATGCATTGCATCATTTGTTTTAATATACATTTGGTTCAGGTGAAGGGAGAACTGACTGAGACCCTTTTTGATGAATGTGTACCAAGGAGCTGACATCCACAGATAGAAATGTGCCTGTATAGTTTTCGATCTTAATTCGAGTTCCAAAGTCACTGCCAAGGGAAAAATAAATCATTTTTCAATACATTTAACTATTTCCAACTCATTTATTTTCCTGGGCCCTTGAAAATGTGGTGCATTTTTCAGTATTATAACCGCCAATAGTGGCTGACAAATTTTACTTTAAGAACTCACAATTCAAGTGCCATTATTATTTGTTAATTATTTATTTATTATTATAATTATTCCATCATTATTTTAATAAACATTTATTAAGCATTTTCTATATTCCTGGCACCATGTTAGTCTTGATGGGTGCAAAGATGAATAAGACATTATCTCTCACCCCAATTCTCAGTCTATATGCTACCTTCAGTTGAATTTTGGAACTGAAATAGGCTTTGCCATGGGTAAACTGAGCAATACTTTCCCTGTTATAAAGAACCATTTAAAATATCTGCTTGTATTCATATTCATTTGAAATGATTTCCACTTATCAGTGGGATTTTCTTTCCATTTATGATAAAGGCCCCTTAGGCCCTTGTCACCAGATCCTAGGTACATGTCACTTGCACAGCTAACACAGCCTAGATCTTTCCAGCCTGGGTAGAAGCAGCCTGGAAAAAAAATCTGCTTATCCTTTCTCTGCTCCCTTGAGCAGCCCTTGGAAAGGACCACCGCTGTCTCTGTCGGGGAGGAGTATGAGTCACCTACTCAGCAGCTGACATCAGGGCCACTTGATGAATCATTGAATTAGAAACATGCACGGAGGAAGATGTAGTCACTATCTCCCACCACTTACTTGTCCCACCCCCAGGATCAAAACCAGTGACCTCTGAGCCTGGCTGAAATTCAAAAGGCCCCTGGGAATAAGTTGCCGGAAGTAGTTCCCAAGACCCAGGTTTCTCTCAGAGCCACACACAGTGTTGCTTTCAAATAATCCAGTTTCATATTTTATGACGGGGTTAGGTTCCTGGGGAAAAAACCCTGAAGACAGCATCACCAGGGTCCTTAACTTGGTCCTTATCAGCAGATAATCCCCTGTGGTTGGTTTAAAATGCCTCTGACTCCCTGGGGTGCCTGACTCACCCTAGCCAGCCCTCAGCTTCTTGGCCAGAGGCCTTCAAGCCCATCCTCACCTCTTCCCATAACAGCCAGTCAATGCTATCCTCTCCAGGCCCTCTCACAGTGGGAGTGGATGGGATGGAAAGGCAGGTGGAAGGACTGAGAAGTACTAAAGCAGAGGAGGGAAGCAGGGCCATGTGAGGGTGGGTGAGTTCCAGAGCCCGGATTGCTGTGGCCTGCCCTGGCTGTAATCAGCTGTCATTTCCTCTTTGTGTATGACACTGTGGAACATATTAAAATTTCTCTGGGATTGTATGTTTGGAATTCCTCTGATGCCCCACCTCACCAACTTACCCGGACAATAAAAGCAAGGTTGTAAGCCTTTGAACAGCTGGCAGGCTATATATTTCCCCTCTTTCTTTCGCATCATCTAATTCAGAAAAGAATCCAGCTAGACTGGCAGTGCCATGTCTGGGCACTTGTTTCCTGCAAGCCCTTCCTCCACCACCTCCTTTCATCCTCCCAGGAATCTTCCTGGGTGGCATGTGGATTTTCTTTTCTTTTGCACAGCCCCACCCCACCCCCTTTATCCTTTACCTGAGTTCCTTCTACCGTGAGCTCTCCCTTTGCTCTGCCTGTCTTTTCCAGACAGCCAGGGTCCTTCTCCATCTGAGGAGCACAGCCCACTAGGGCTCCCCATCTCCATAGTATTCCCAGGATGTCATTCTTGGCACCAGCTCTGCCCGGCCGATAGGATTAGGGGGCTTTTCCTAGACCCGAGCCTGAACCCACTCACAGAGAGGAGTGACCACATGGCTCGGCTGCCCTTTTGGCTGCCGAAGAGCAGGGCTGAAGGGACCCGGGTTGGCAGGGACAAGCATACCGTCACAGTGATATGCACATCACTGGCGAAGGGCTGGGGGTGGGAGTGATGTGGGAACGCCTGGATGCACTTCGGCCTACATTAAGCCAACTGTGCTTATTCTCCATGTTTCAGGGGGAGAGTCAAGTGACTTGAAACAAAGTTCTCTGCTTCCTCAAGTCCTGCCCTGCCCCCTCTCCTTGTCCTTCCCACATCCTTCACTCCCCAAACAGAAAAAAAAAAAGAGAGAGAGAGAGAGAGACAGGGCTTTTAATTCGGTTAGCACAGGCCTGAATGTCTTTGTGAAACCCATTTGCTGAAAGGGAGGGGGGAGAAATAGATCCTGGATTGAGCTCAACTAAAAATGCATGGGGCTTTGGTGTTGGGGAGGGATTTTCCTTTCTTTCTTTCTTTCTCTTAACAGCAGAACAACAGTTTGGTTTATGAGCTGCAAAGGGAAGGAACTGGACCTCTCAATTAGAAATCTCCATTTAAGAGCCTCATGTAACCCCCTGTGCAGCATCCTTAAAAGATACTGCTCATGTCCTTGGGATGAAAAGGTATTAAAATGCAATCTACAATGTAGCATCCTATTCCCTTTCTCTGCCTGGGGGCTTTGGTAGTCTTTTCCGAATTAACTAAAGTACATTAAAAGACCCACAAGGAAAAGTTTAACACAGGCTGAATTAAAAGAAGTCTTTTCCTGTTGGCTTGACAAGAAAAGAAAGAAAGAAAGAAAGAAAGAGAAAGAGAAAGAGAAAAAAGAAACAATTCTATTCTTCTGCCACTTCTTGGGTTTTAATATGAATTATTCCATACAAGTCCCTAGGCTAGAGGATCTATTTAAAGATGCCTGGCAGCATGAAGGGAGAGGGTAAAAATACAACCACTCTTTTGTCCATCAAAGGTTTTCTTTGGGAGGACATTAAGAGCATTCCTATTTTCCTGTCTGCCCCTGCCAGTGGTGACATTCCAGCTGGTAGTACCCACTCCTCACCAGTCAGGTCAACAACCATGAACTTCTAGGTTTGATTCCAGGAGAAACCAAAGAGTGGGGAATTCTTCTGAAATGGCCCTGTGTGCGCGCAGTGGGGTGGGGGAGGCTGGTACTGAAATGAGCGCTTGTTTGGCTGTCTAGGTTGCATGCTGCAAATTCACACACCCACACACACGTTTTTGAGGAAGATTGTGCCGATGGTGTTATTTCTGATGCCAACTTTCCTCACATCTGCAAGGTTTTCTTTCTTTCTTTTCTTGTGTCTCTGCCAGTAGTTTGCTTGGCACCATTCATGCTTACTGTCCCCTTCATCAGAGGTTCTCACAGCCTTGATGGTTGAGAGTCACACCCCCTAGACCCATTTGGATCGTCAGAACTTAACACTCTAGATGGGCTTCACAGTTTGGAACAAGCATTTTCTTGTTAGCAAGAGTGCTGCCTCAGAAAAGTCAAAGAATGGGTAACTGCAGATGGCAACATATCCCCAGTGCTTATAATCAGGAATTCATCCAATTGGGTCCATTTCAACCTGATGTCAAAAACTGGTCACAGACTAGTAGCTTTAAAACCAGTTCTATAATATTTTCAGTAGATGTATTTTCCTTTTTGTTTTCCACAGAAGCTAAGAATTTTTCAGATAATTATTTCCCTTCCAAGGCCTGGCTCAACCCCAACTTTTGGTTTTAAGCTGTGATCCAACCAATTGCAGTATGCTTTAAAAATGAAAGGGCAACAAGTTAACCTGTTTAAGAAAGCTGATGAGCTGTCAGAAAATGCTTAGGGGCGGCATTTCCACAGTGCCACAAACCAACAATAACCCTAAATGCAATGTACCCTTCCATACTTTTATCAATGGGGAATAAAAATAAGAAGAGAGCAAGCTGCAGGGGAAGTAGCAAAAGAGAAGGAGGAAGCATTATTTTTGATGTTCAAAATCTGCCACTGACCTTTCTACTCTTTCATACAGCAAAATTACAGAAAGAGAAGCTTCCCTTTATTTCACCCACTCCCCAGGAAGAGGGGTTTTAACTTTGAAGTTGCCTTTTTTTTTTTTTTACCTGACATTAGAAAAGGAAGACAATTCCTCAAATGAAAAAATCTCCCGTTCTTAAATCTATGCAACCTGTGGATACCCACATTCTTAATATGGATGTGAAGTGTTATAGAAATCCAATCCTTAATCAAAGCCCAATTTTTCTTTAAAAGGTGAAGGGATATTTTAGGATTTGATACATTTCTGTGGTTTCCCCACAAATTATGGAAATTACTCCCTTTCAGAATATAAATTTTTCTTTTGAAGTTTGGAATCCATAGGCAGCAGACTAAGATTACTGCAAGAGAACTTGCCATCAAAAGACACAGCTATAATGTGCACGATCTAAGCAAAGCAAAATACAAACAGAAAAACAATAGCCCAATAACCTCAGGGTTCTTAGCAATATAAACAATGTAGGGAAATATATGTTTATGTGATTTTATTTTAGCCTTGCACCTGTGACCCAGGTTTGCATCCAGGAGTGTTAAGGATTGCAGTAGGATTGAACTCAGTCCTCAAATCCCATCAGTGGACAGAAAAGGCAAACTGAAAGGGGAATGGAAAGACTGAATTGCTCCTATTGTTTATGCCCCATTTCTAACTAAGGGCTCTACAGTTGTTAGGTGATATCACCATCCACCATTCCAAAACTTTGTTGCTGGTGAGATTTAAATGCAGCTTTGGAAACTCTTTGCTGGACACTTTGAAGAAAAGCCAATATACTCATTTGGCGCCAGGGTAAAACAGAGCCTTCACCCTACGCTAATGCTGGTCACCTCTCTTCTCCTAAGGCCACATCACAGCCAGTAGTCCCATGGCAAATCAAGTGTCAAATTACTTCAGCACAAGGGTCTCCAGAACACCTGGTCACCTTTTCTTTTCCACAAGAAGAGCATATGTTCATGTGTTTTGGCAGGTCTTGACTCTTTTGAGTTGGGTATCTCAGAACTCTCCTGCTTTTTTTCCAGAGGGTCTTACTCAAAGTGGAGGGTAGCATGGTTCTCATTCTTGCCATGAAAATCCCCTTCCTGTGAGGGAGTGGGTGAAATTAAGGGAAGCTTCCTTTTCTGAAATTGTGTCATTTGAAAGAACAGAAAGGTCAGGGGCAGATTTTGAACATCAAAAATAATTCCTCCTCCTTCTTTTTTGTTATTTTTTCTGTGACTTGATCTCTTCCTATTTTTATTTGCTATTGATGAAAGGATGGAAGGGAACTCCGTGTTTAGGACTATAGTTGGCTTGTGGCACTGTAGAAAGCCCACCCCTAAGCACTTTCTGACAGCTCTCCAACATATCAGTTCAAGCTTTTAGTGGGATGGCTAGATTTACATAAACAATCCAAACCCTGGAAGGAAGAGACCTACAAAATCATGCTTCTTGACACATTGGACCTGGTCTTTTCTAATTAATGCGGTTTGTGTTCCAAAAGTCTATTAGTATGTCAACCATTAAGAACTCAGAACAAGTCTTTCCATAGAAACTACAGAAGCCCACAGGAGTCCAGCACAGGATTCAAGAGCCATACCCAATGGAAAACTCTTTTAGACTGAAATTCCAGCCCAGGGCTTCAGGAATGTACATCCTCTAGCACAGAGGTTCCGTAGATACTTTATCAAGAAGAGTGCTTTGCTTTTGACCACCAGGACCATATTAATTCTTCATCTGTAGAGAAGAAGGTAACTCTTCTAACTAATCTTCCCCTCTCCTGGACTGGTGAGCATCATGGATGATCCCTACCAGGGCATGAGGGTCCATGACTCAAACTCTGTTTAGGAATAAGGGTCATTCATAAGTGAGGTGCAAGAGGGTTAACAACCTATGCCATTAAATGAAAGAAGCCTGGTTCTAGCATGATTAACTATTACCAGTTTTTCTCCTCTCCCAATTTATTCATTGGTGGAGATGGAAAAGAAACACAACAAATTTTAAGACCGCTTTACTTGAGAAATAGAAACTGTTTAAATATCCCTACTAACTGTTTCCTCTTATTAGAAGTACATTATTAACTTATGAACCACATTGCCTACATTGCAAACACTGAGCCAATTGGTTATTAAGGCTTATTTTATTTTAGACCACCAATATGGCCTCGTCAAGGGACAGATTTTTACAGCTCACCCTTCACTCTTGGCTCAGACGCCACATTAAAACTTGTTTGGACTTTCTGCAAACATTAACTCTTTGAGTAAGGAAGAAACTCTTTCTGAAGGATTGCTTTGGGGAATACGGAGCTCAAGAACAGATACTGTACTCTGAGAAGTTTGAGTAGGGTAAAGAGAATGCTAAAAATGGATAGAGGCTTAGAGAGTATCTAGATCAATCTATTCATTTTGTAGATAAGGAAACTGAGTCCCAGAGAAGGTTAGTGACTTGTTCAAGATTGCACAACCAGAATGGAAGGATAGGACTCAGGGCTTGAGGCTACTCAGATCAGCCTTCTTTCTACCATATCAGGCAACAGTACCATGAACTTTACATCTCAGAATGCAGTGGAGTAGTTATCAAATATTCTATTGAAATATAATGCAAATACATTTATTTATATATGTATATATATACACACACATACAAATACATATTTGCAAATATAGTGCAAAATTCTGGAAAATGGTATGCTGACAGCATAGGCTAGGTATGGGACTGGGGAGGAAAAGGTGAAGGCTGAAGGCAAGTGGGAGTTTGGATAAAAATGAGAGGTTCTTTGGATTTTCTGACAATGTCTTAAAATCAGAATTTTAAGTTTCAGTCAGTCTCAAGGTTGAGTCCTCCCACGTCCGTCCCTCCCCAGACAGTAAAACTATTCAAGCCAAGGTCACACACACAGGTGGGGCCACTTGACAGTTGGCTCATTACCAGAAATTTCTTCTATTCCCAGCCCTCCTTTTTAGAACCCTTACTTATCCCAGGATTGTGATTTATTGCTTCTTTCCCTGGCTATATTTCTCCTTCCCTTTTGCTTCTCCCACCTCTTTTCTTCCCCCGTCTCCTCCACCGTTGAGCTCAGCCACTACTTGGCTAGTAGTAGGCTGGAAGAACAGAGTCAGTCCTATCAGGCTGGGGGAATGCTGCTTCATTGCAAGGATGTCATCTTCTCTTTCCTAGGTGGTAGCATGGGGCCAGTCACTGCCTCACACTGTCCCCTGTCCGGCTGTAGAATAGACATCATGAGAAGAAAGGGGCGAGAGTCACTCCCTCCCTACTGACCCTGTGGCCATGCATTCTTGTAGATGCCTGAGGCTGGCAGGCTGGAGGCCTGGCAAAGTTAGCAGTCGGTACCACTGCCTCTGGGGCAGCCCAGGCTTGGCTTCTTGGCTGCCGTTCATGTGTTGCCAGATAGGAACAACATAAAAAAAAAACAAAACCATTCATTGAGCGCACAGGATGCTTTATAAAATCCAACATGTTGTTTACAGTTTATAAATTAAATGCCTTGGGAAGAGGAATCTGACTTATTCTCCAAGGCATCTAGTTGACTAGAACCATTTGGAATTCTTTGAGTTCCTGGGAAGGGGACACTTAGCACTTCACACTCTGATCAGACCTAGAGTGTCTTGCTTTCCTCATTCTAGTATGAAGTGCTATCTAGTGGCAAGTCTTCTTCCACACGTAAATTTCTGATTTCTTTATCTTGGAAATTCCTTTGAGAGAGGCTCCATTTTCTGCCATCTTTACCTTAATCATGCCTCGTCTTATGATTTTTTAAAAAAAAAAAACTGCAGTATTGTGCAATAAAATTAAATTTTTTAAATTACAGTAAATATCAAATAATTCTGTCTCTTATACTGACTCCATTCCAAAGTCATTATATTTTATCTGCTTAACTTGATCTTAGAAATGATGCAATGCATGTTGGAGCCAAATTAGATGTTAAAGGAGTTTATTAGTGTGTCCAAAAAATGATCCAGGAAAACAACAGGCTAAGTCTCTGTTTTTGTGGATGCAGGGAGCTAGATGAGGCATCTAAGATAGGACTTGTTTTTTCCCCTGACTCTTAACTCTTTTCTATTAGAGCTAAAGGAGGCACATAGTAGGTGCTCAATGAATATGTGTCAAATCAATATCGGTTGAAAGAAGCCGTGGGAGGGAATACCTGCATATATACAGGCTGCATATTTGCATGTCCAGCAAACAATCCAGGGGGAAAGTATGGATACCAAAGCACCATCCTCCCTTGCCAGGCAAGCAGGGCAAGAATAAGGCCATTCTTAGCATGTGATACTTGTCTTAGCCTGCTGCTGGAATAACTTGTGTGAAACCAGCACTTTACCCTCTGCCAGGCAGAAGGTCAGCCCAAGAGTGAGATGATCCCTGGGCACAATACCATCTCTCACCCAGGAGGCTGGGCCCTCTGTAAGCTCTGCTATATTATTTCGCTGAGGTGACAGGTGGGGAACTCTGGGCACCAGTTGTTCTTTTCCACTGGTATCGTTTGGAGGGTAGCTCCAAAGTCGGGCATGCCAGCATACGTGCCTCTCCTGCCGGCCGAAGCTCCACGTTGGAGCTGTTAGAATGTGGGCTGTGTACAACGGCCAAGTCCATGTCTCAGAGACTGTACCCAGAGCATGGGGCAACCACAAGGTTACCAAGTTCAGCAAGAGAGTGGTTCTTTCATTCCATCCATCATTGGCTGGGCCGAGGTTCTAAGTCTTGACAACTGGCATTTGTTACAGCAAAGTGAGATCAATTCAGTTTTGAGAAATTTGCAGAGGCTCCTACAAGGTAGAGATACCCCTAGGCTGCCATAAAGCAGGGATCGCAAATGGCTTAAGTTTCCTTCATTCCTGATATTCTTCTTTGTGAGCTCTCCATGGGAACTCTGCGTATTCTCATCTATGCACACCCTGACTCAAACAGTCTTGACTTAACATTGCTGTTTTCCTGATCCTTATTTGTATTTATTTTTCAACATAACAGTGTTGGTTAATTCAATTTGAAACATAAGTCAAAGCATTCCAACTGTATGTTGCAATAAGAATTGTACTTTTTTATTTTGAAGGTTCTGTGTGTCCTGTGGTATATTTTCACATCGTGGCTTGCTTTCTCTTAATATAAAAAGTGAGCAAAAGTATCATTATTTTTGGATGTGTTAAAATGGAAACTCTATTTCTTAATAACAGTGATGCAAAATTTCTTCTGTCACTCTTTATACTTTACCCTTATTACTAATTCTGCGCCCAGCTTATCATCTCTACAGGGAAAAACAGATAATAAAGTTACATTGTGTGTGACATTAACTATCTCTTTTATCAATGATTTGCCTGCAAAATCATTTTATTCAGCTTTCAGGAAAAAAAAGTCACTGTGCTTGCAATTCATGATGTTGCTACCAGGTGGCAATAGTGTGCAAGAGCTAAATGGTCTGGCTGGAAGACTATTTAAAACTATCATGTCTTCCCATCTTTATAAGAAATAAAAATATAAGATTATTAAAATAATCAGAGGCACAAACATTAAACACTCAGTAACTTGGTTACTATTCTTAAGCCAAGCTTTTAAAAGAGAAGGCATTATTACATTTTTATAAAAATGTTGAATATATGATATATTCACAAGTTCAAAACTATAAAATACCAGAAGGTATACAGGTCTGCCTTACATCTCCCACAGGTACCTAATTGTATTCGTTTTGGGGTATCCCCCCAGAGTTCCTCTATGAAAAGACAAATGAATATAAATATATACTTATCCCTTCCTTTCAGCACAAATCAGTACGCAGAGTAAAAGCATCCTTTTTTATATAGTTGCATAGTAGTCCATTGTATGAGTGTTTTATAATATATCTGATTTGTTCCCTATGATGGATATTTGTGTTGTTTCCAATTTTATGCTATTAAAACCAAGGCCATAGTGAAAAATCTTGTGTTCACGTGATTTCGCACGTAGGATAATCCTCAGAAGTGGGATTGCTGGGTCTAATTTATATACATTTACAGTTTTCACAGATATTGCTAAATTGACCTCTATAGAGTTTGTGCCAATTTATACTATACTTCTGCAAAAAGTGCCTGCTTTCCCACAGCCTGATTGACAAAGTACATTAACAGACATTGGAATCTTTGTAAATGTGATAAGTTAAAAAAAGTATCTCAAAGTACTTTAATTTTAATATCTCTTAAATGAGTGAGGTTGCACATCTAAGTTTAAGAGCCATTTATATTTCCTTCTTTTGTGGAAAAAATGCAAATACTAACATATACAAACACACTCACACATATATGAAGGGTTTTGTTATTGACATTGCTTGCTTTTTTTACCATCGTGCTCTACATGTTCTTCTTTAATTTGCTTTGCTCATTTAACCATACCTCTTGGCCATGTGTACATTTTTTTTTTTTTTTTTTTACCTCTGAAGAGAAGTTGCTGGCAGTATGGAGTGGGGAAGACAAGGACTAGAATGTCTGCTTTTCCTTTAATCTTTTTGCCATTGACTTCTGGGGGAAATATCTGTAGAGTGGAGTGGTGAAAGGAGAAAGCTAATAAATTCTCTTTCTGAGACTAATAGAGGTTTCTAAGAGACAGATAACCACTTGGAAGAATTTAGGCATATTGAAACTCATGAAGAAGTCAGTAGTATTGCATCCAAAGAACATGGAACTGTAGAAAGCTCTGACTCTCTGAGCTGAGGTCTTGGTGAGTTTCAGTGTAATATGGATAGGAAAACCCAGAATATGCACCTGAAAAGAAAACAAAAAAGGCTCTTCTGCATCCCTTGCTGATTCATAACTTTGGACTCAGTTTTGATCAATTTTCATGAGATTTTGTCATTAGTATGACATAAAGGGAAGTGGTAGAAAGGGGTATAAAAATTGGTCTCCTCAACTTTAGGATTATCTTCTGCATATGGAGTGGTGGTAAGTGAATCCATAGCTAACAAGTGTTGGCATTTTAGAGCAAGAGGAGACTGCAGACACCATCTGTTCTAACTCTTCTTCTCTACAAATGAGGAAACTGAGGCTGGAACAGTTTAAGTGACCTATGCAAGATCCCACAGCTAATTAATGACAATGACAGGACTGAAGTCCATGTGGTTTCCCTCATTGCTGGTCCCTATCCTTCTTGCAATTTATCAGACCTCCCTGAAACTCATGTACTAAGATTTTACTATTGCCAGCATTGCTGCTCTGAAACAGCCCATCTCGCAGCCTTTTTCCTCTTGGGACCTGATGCACCACACTTGCAGGACAGCTAATTGAGGCTAAGTGGGTCTTGGGCCACCCTAATAGGACAAAGCTAATTGGTTTATAAGGACTTGAACTTCTAATCTCAATCTTATCAACACTTTGCCATGTTTATTCAGACTGTCCTTGTGTAGGAAGCTAAAAAGTACTATGAACAAAACAATCAAACTTTTATCTGAAATACCTTTGAAAGATTTTCTGAAGCTTTAATTAACAGGCTCCTTTTGTTTGGGATATAACGTCAAGTCCCCCCAGTTTTCCTAAGTGTTTGAAAATACTTTTGATACTCTCTGTCTTCTGGTGTGATAGAAAGAATTGGAATTGGCTATGCCTGGAGGTTAATGGGGTGATTTGGGGAGATCTCTGGAATCCAGTCCTTTGTCCAAGAAGTGTGGTTAAATGAACAAAGCAAATTTCAGGAAAACCAGTGTGGTATAATTCCATTTTGATGGCTAGTCTCTGCGCCAACGACCATTTACCTTTTCAAATTGTACCATGTGCTCAGGCTACAAGGGCTGGGCAGAAATATGTTATTACCCTGTTGGCAAATACACATATGCTGCTTTAACCACACTGGAAGCCAGTTAGCAAAGTGTTTATTTCAGATGCAGTTTGCCATTGATGCTGGGCGGCACAGGGCTTAAAGCAAAAACAGGATGAGCCCAGTGAACAGAAGTGGAAAACTAGGTGGGTGGGTGGGTATGGACTTGGAAATGGAAAATGTGCCCCCCCATGGGACATGGCCTGTGTTCATTAGTGCTGACTGCCTCCTCTGTAGCCCTGTAGGCTGATGTTGACACCAAATCTTACAGAGAAGCTGAATAGACCCTCCAGCCTCCACCAACCAGGGTTGAAGATGAGACCACCCAACTCAGTTATGCTGTGGTCAAAACCACAGGTTTAATCTTTACCATGGGTTCAAGCTATTCTTGCCCCCATGAACATAGACCTCAGCAATTAGTCAACACGTGCTTCCATTAAACCATTGTGTCCACCTCCAAATAGTTATAACTATGTAGCATAAGCTGTGGGGAGGGTTGTGGGTGGAGTGGATGACAGCATATGCTAATGACACTCCCGAAACTGATATTCTTCACTCAAAATGACATGGAAAAATTCTACTCGATACCTCCTGGGTTCCATTAGCGTTTCTTGGTAAATATTTCTGGGGAAAATAATTTCTGTTTTCCTTCCAGCTGTGCAGCAGATACCGTGATGGATTGCAAGTGCAAAAAGTAAGACAAAATTCCAGCATATAAAGGACAATGACAACCAGGAAGCTTCAGCCAGATCCTGCTCTTTCCTTGAAAGGAACTCAATCCTAAGAGTTGAAGACATTTCCAGTTTTTAGTCCTCTGCCTCCCTCTGCTGTCATTCTTGAGAAGTTTTTCCTTACAACAATGAAAAATCATGTACTAGCTGCATCCTTTTCTATGCTCTCCCTGCTGGCAATAATGGGAGATACAGACAGCAAAACGGACAGCTCGTTTGTGGTAGACTCCGACTCTCGACGCTGCATGAGGCACCACTATGTCGATTCTATCAGTCATCCATTGTACAAGTGTAGCTCAAAGGTAAGATCAAGGTCTCCAGGAGGGGAGTATTATCTCTGGAAACATGAGAGAAGCCATATTTCTTTGTCAGGGGATGGGAAACTATGATCATAGTCCAACCCTGAGCTGTATGGCTCCCCACAGGGTTTCTGGAAGAATCATGCTTTTAGAGTTTCCCACCATAATTTGCACTTTTGCCAGTAAAGCAGCCTAATTGATCATGTGCACGCTCATCCAGCTTCTCTCTATTCAGGCTTCTAAAAGTCAATAGTAAAGGCTGGAGGGGTCTCACAATAAAATTATTGCTAAACATAAGAGAAGAGCGCTGTGTTTCCTCCCTGGCTGTTAAATTTATGAAGGGTGGTGTCCTTTTTCAAGAAAGAAAAATGGAATCTATGAGTTATCATAATTCCTTCAACCTCCACTAGTAATAAAGAGGAAGGGAATGCAAGGAATATGATTGAGCAATGAAGCATGATTCTTAGGAGTCTCTTCAAAGAGTTTCCTGGTGAAATAGTTGGCGACTGGCTTTGTGGTCTGAGCCTTTTCTCCATGTGCCACATTTTTGTTGAATTACTTAGGGGTTATGTGATTGTGGCCCTCCCTGAGGTAAAATGATTTCAGAAGATAAGATGTCAATTTGATTGTTGATCAGTTTTGCATTGATTATCCCAATGATTCTTGTTTGGCTTAGGCTGCATGTTTTGTGCACAGGCAATTTCATGCAAGTGATGTCGATATTGAGACAAGGTATAAGAAGGAATACTATGTTTAAAAGTCCACCAAAATGGGCCAGCTACATGGATCACCCAGAAGGGAGGCACATAGTAGGGGAGGAACAGGCTCAGAATCAGAGTTCTCGCTACTGTCATTGACCCCAAAGAGTCACATGAATGAAATTTGCCCACATTTGGCAAATACAAATTTACTTAGTCCAACCTTAGAGATTTTCACATTTAGTCTTAGGAACCACTTAAACATTCTCATATGGCAAGTATTTTTTAAATTACCGGTATAATTTTTTGTAATGTCAACCACTGAAATTCAGACCATATAAGTTAATCTCTCTACCCTCCATTTCAAAACATGACAACTTCTGTTTCCCTTTAAAATTTCCGTAACTTCTCTGATTATAGCTCATTGATGATGACTTGTTTTAGTTTGGGGGATCAAAATTTAAGTTAAATCACTTTAACCATTTTTATTAACAAGATTGACAACTCTGGGAAAAATATAGCGATTTTTACTTAAGAAGAACTTTCTGGCTCTTGTTTGTACTTGCAGAACTAAGAAGAAGGAGTAAGTACATGAACTTCAATTTTTGCAAAGCTTCAACCCCTTCTTAGGAAGAGAAAACTAAAACAAATTGAGCAAAAAGATGGGAAATATTTTTTCAACTGTGATGGCTTAGAAATTGTAGGCCTCAGTAGGGCTGACTAGAGCAATTATTAGCTTCTCCTCTCCATCCCTCGATAAAAGCAGACAGCACTAGCATTTAGTGTTTCTTATTCCACAGATGATTTATCCCTCTCATGAGTTGTCCTCCAGATAAGAGTTCTTTAAATAAAGGAATTATTTCAAAGAAAGCATCAATGTGATGATGGGAAGGAACAGAGTGCTAGGAGCATCTATAAAAACAAGTAAATGATCTAGAAAGATTTGGCAAAACGTTTACAGAAGGCCAAAGAAAAGACCTCATTAACGTAAACCCAACAAACTCATAGTGCTTGAGCCTGAGTCCTAGAAACAGAGTTTAGTCCACTTTTGTTCACCTCTGTTTCTTCCAGAATCTCCTGGGAAATAGCACATAATTGTGATAGTAGGAGAAATGTTTGTAATTTTATAGGAACAATCTGTTTTCAAACATCTCAAACTGTGCCAAATATAGCGCTAATTCTATGTAAATTGTTTGTAATTAGAGATCTTTCTTCCCTGGCTTTAAAATGTGACTGGAATGATATCAACTACCCAGGCCTTTTTGGTACAGATTTTCTCTCTGTATCCAGTAACGAAAACTGCTTTTCATTTTTTAAAATTAGTCTATAATTCTTAACTTTCACAGAATCAGGCCAGTCTTCTTTCTGATGGGTCTTATTTAATGAAAATGTCTGCCTTTTGAGAATTGGGATAAAATATTTAGCCTGTGCTTAGAAAATAGACAACAGGTGTTTATACAAAGAGCAGAGAAGGGTAAATGAAAAGGTATGAATCCTCTAATTGGTTTCCTCTCTGCCAAAATTTTCCTCCAAGATCATGTTCAAGGGGCATTAGCTAGATATGTGCCTACTGTTTGCTGCCAATTGCAGTGCTTTCTGACTTGCATTCGTCCTGTGTCTGACCTTGTGAAGACAGATGTAAGGGACTATGTGACCCAATTTCAGGGAAAGAAGGACACCTGATTGAATACCTAATATGAGCCAAGCACCTCATACTATGTTATCTCATCCTTGCCAAGAAAACTATGATGGGTGGATGCAATTATTCCCATTTTACAGGTAAGGAAAACTGAAACCTGGAAGAGGTGTTGAGTAGGTTGCTTTACGTCATATAGCCTGGGAGTGGCATTGTCTGTCTCATAGCATTCATCTTTATACTACTTAGACCTTTATGTTGGAGGAATGCAAAAAAAATGTAGGAGCCACTATTTAGATGTCTAGGCTCAGAAATTTTTCCTGAAAGAAGAAATAATAGGAAAGGCTTTCCTGGGAGCCTTCAATGAGATTATCTGTTCACCCTAGCCCTGAACTTGCAGCTCGTCAGCCACAGGATACGTTTGCCCAGCTCCTAGCAATTCAGGAAAGGGCTGAGATAGAGTCAGACAAGAGACTGACCACAGTGGTCCTCCAAAGAGGATGGTATGACCACAGATTAGGACTTGTCTAGTGGCTTTCAGTGGCTACACCTACTAGGATTTGGCACAAAAGATCCTGGGAGTGGCAAGTTCATGAGACACTGTGTTTTCTTCAAGTTCTGAGTGAATCAAGGATGTAGAGCAAGTAAGGCAAAATATAAAGTCAGTGATTAAGGGAAATGGGCTGATTGGGGAATCTTTATGGGATCTGAGGTTTTGAAGTACATAAGTCTGGTTTCACATTCCAGATCCGAACTTGCCAAATGTGTGACTTTGGGAAAGTTAATGAATTCTTTTGATCCTTAATTTCTTCCCATGTAAAATGGAACATGCTGTCTGCCTAAGGGCGTTGTTAAGGGCCTTGGTGATAATATTTGTAAGCATTCAACATAGTGTTTGGCATATAATAGATATTTAATAAATGACATTGTGATCTTGATGATAAAGCTATAAAAAATGGACAGGTGCTCAGACTCATTTTTCTATTTCAGTCACTACTGAGAACTCAGTAACTCTTGGGATCTCCTATAGCCTTAAAGGATTAGGAAAATGAACCTCATTGTAGTTCTTGTTAAACACTGAAGCCATGGGGGACAGAAGAGTAAAGTAAATGTAAGCCACCGTGCTGGGTGCTAAGAGGGAGGATAAAAGTAAAAGAGAATTAGATTCTGATGTCTGACCTCCCTTCCCAGGTGAATGGAGGAAGGGAGAGGTGGGGGTTGGGAGGTTCTGAACTTGGGCCAAGTCGGGGTTTTCAGGAGCAAAGGCTGGAAAAGGGAGCCAACAGTTCAGAAACTGAAGTCTGAGTTGGGTAAGGAGTGGGAGATGGAAGCCATAGGCCTCAGGTGTGGAACAAGGGTTTGGTTGTGTGAACTCTTAGGGCCACAGCGGTGGGTGTGGAGCCTGAATGGTGGCTACAACGGAGGAGGAGGAAGAAGAGGGTACAAGGGACAAAGCCTGGGAAAGTTCTCAGAGGAAAAGAGAACTTGGACACCAAGGGCTGAGCATTGGGATTGAGAGGGAGCTGTTATGATCCCCAAGCCATCTCCTACTACTGCCCACAAAGGTGATAATATGGTAGAAGAAAGAAGGGGAGTCAAGAATACTGAGTTTATAGCAGAATTACTTGAAAGATATGAGACTTGACTTTTTTTAAAGGAACAAATTTATTGTGAATTCCTATTATGTGCAAGTACTGTGTAGGTGCAGGAGGCTCAAAACTGGAAACTAAAAGACCAAGTTTATACCCTCACAGAGCTTCCAATTAAACAGGAGAGGGAGAGAAGGGAAGTGTTCTGTGTGCAAAAGCTTCACTCAAGTTACTTTGACTTGTGAACCAGATTTCAGTTGGAGTGAGTTGCATTCGCACTCACCCTTTCAAAGCTCCCAGTGCTCCCCTGTCACTTTGTTCCCTGGGTTGCAATTCTGTTTATGCCCTCAGCCTGGCACAGTCCCTTAGGAGGTTGATCAGGGTCCCTTGAGATGATTTGAACAGTCATTTACTGAGGGTGCTGATGTGGGAAGGAATGGAAGAGGAAGCATGAGTGCATCTTGTTCCTGAGAAGAAAGGAGGTGCTTCTAGGAGTGTCATGAGATAACACTCACTGCTGAAAAAGAGGTAAAACACATTTCCTGATCAATTGGTGTAAAATAGCCAAACCTCCATTCTAGATGGGAAATCTGGGTCTTTATTCCGAAGCTAGTGGAGACACCTCATCAACTGTGTCCTAACTCAGGAAGTCACGAGGCTCCACAAGGCAGGAGAGGAAAGTGGCTTTGACAATGGCAGGAGTTGCTCAACAAGGGGTGATGAAAACCATCTGTGTTTGGGTTTTCTCTCACTCAAGGGTAGTTGTATATTATAGCAAAAGACATAATTCTCTAAGAACTATGGTAGATTACCAGAGAGGGCAGTCCTTGGCCTGGACCCAGGAATCACAGCTTCCTGCAAAATTCATAGTATGACCTGAATGACCTGAACTTGCCCATGACCAACTTGAGCATCTTATGAAACCTGAGGGCTTGATAGGCTGACTTTTATGACCCACCAGTAGAGCATCACCATTAGGAGAAAGTGCTAGGGAGTCAGGATTTCTCCATTCAGAATCTTGGCTCTACCCCATTCAGCTATGGGAACTCCAGCTTGGAACTTCACCTTTGCTTTTTAATTTTCCTTTTAATAAATTCTTCATTTGCAAAATGGGGAGAGTTTACCTTTTGGAATTGTTATTAAAGAATCTAATTGCATTTGGAGAGCTTGGCACTGTGCCTGGCATCTAGTAAATGGTCAATACAAGTTATCGATCATTATCATTACTGTTTTTTATTATGATTGCCAAAGGACCTTTCATTACTCTTAGCCTCGGAACATGGAAATCAAATTAGAATGTGGAGGAGCCTGTCCTTGAGCTAGCACTCTGAACCCAGCAGCACTGTTCACATCAGAAGGGTCTGGCCTTCACATTCATCTGGAGCCAAGTGACCCCAAGTTTGAGGGGATTACAAAGAGACTGCTAGCAGAGGTGCCCAGCTTCTTAGCATCAAACCACTTGCTTTAGGAAAGTGAGATAAAAATAAAACTGGACAAAATGCAGATAATGTATATCTATTACTCTCCTGAGCTGTGAGAAGTTAATAGAAGGCCAGTGGTCATATAAACAATAACCAACTATGGAATCCAGTCCTTTAAAGGTGGAGCCCCATGTGGGGTTGTCCTGTGTCACCAGAAGTTCAACTTTCTTGATTGGAAAATGGAGTAGTGTGGAAGCTCTTTATTAAGAGAGGTTAAGTGCAGTGCAAAATGCAGAGGAGTCCTTCCGTGTTAGTAAAGCACAGACATATCAACCACGTTTTAGGAATGTGCATCAACCAAAACTTGGAGCCAAGGTATTTTGGAAGGTGAACTGATGTTTAAAGATGTCAAAGGCTTATTGCACTGAAAGATGAATTGGTTAAGGAGGTAGAGAGTGTGGTGCCATACCTTGGGGGTGGCGATGATATGTCCCAAGAAGCACATAAGAAAAAGGCCAGACTTTTACATCTCTAGCTTATGATATGGTTAGGGCTCTCAGAGGCAGATCAATGTTCATTAGAGAAAGGTGTGAGTTGGCCCGTGCTTTAGGAAAACATTTTATTATTAGGAGGGTGGATACTATAGTGGTTTGGATCATGAGTTTTGTTTCAGACAGACTTGGGTTTGATTCCAGCTCTGAATTTTACTTATAGGTGAGTTTGGGCAAGTTACTTTAATGTTTTAAAGCCTTAGTTTCCTTGTCTGTAATAATATAATATTACCCTTATCAGGTAATAATGGTGCCTTTCTCATAGGATTGTTATGAGGATTAAATGAGATGATTCACATGGTAAGCACTCAATAAATGTTAGCTGCCATTGTTATTATTAGCTAAATGATCTCTATCTAGGGATCCATCTAGAACAGTGCCTTTCAACTTTAATGGGTCCAGAGCCTTGCTACTCAAAGTATGGACCTCAGCCCAGCAGTATCAACATTACTTAAGATCTCCTAAGCGATGCAGAATCTCGGGACCCACCTCAAACCTTCTCAATCAGAATCTAACAAGATCCCCGACTAATTCACAAGCACATGTCACTTAGAGAAGCTCTGGTCTAGAAGAGGTCAGAAGAGGGTCATTAAATGCCAAAACACTGGTGAGGCATGACAGGCTAAAATTTGAACTATCAAGAGTGAACCCAGAAAGAAGATGTTTATCCTATCCATTCCTTAACATATCCCCATTTATGGATCTTATCTTCCAAACTCCCTGCTTTACCTTTCAAACACATACACACAAGACAGAGATAGATTTTGATATAGTTTCCAGCTTTGAGATGCAGTCTATATACTGGGAATCTCCCAGAGAGGGAATTTGCATGTGTGTGCTAAGAACATCAAGGGTCTGACAATTGTTTCATAGTCTCTTCTTCCAAGAGGGGCATTTGAATTTGGCCACAGAGGATAGGCAGGGTTACATTAAGCAGAGCCCAGTGGAGAGAACATTCCTGATAGAAGAAAGGCATGAACAAAGGCAAGAGGCTGGAAAATTCTGGACAGTTCCATGGACTTGTAAGTAGTTAGACTTAATTGGAGCAAAGGGTCAGTAATGGAAACAGTTGTAAGTAAGACTGGAAAGATACGAGAGACCCAGGACATGGAGGGCCTTAATTCCTGTTCAGGATTTTGGATTTTATTCTGAAAGCTAAGGGCAGCCACTGAAGTTGTTTATGCTACATGTCTGTGTGTTCTCCTTGCCCAGAAAATCTAACTCCTAAGGAAGGAGGACCAGGTTCATTCGAGGTGGCCCCAGGTTCTTTACTGCTGGAGTTCTTGTCCTTCAGAGTGGGATGGAGATGGGGTTGAGATTTTGAAAATGTTTCTGAAAAAGAGCTATCAGGTTAGCTCTTCTAGAAAGGGCCCTATGTTGCAGACTTGGTCAATTTACAGATAGCATTAATTGCCTTGTCATTTAAAGTCTAAGTTTGGTTCACCTGTATGTGTATCATTTGGGTATGATACACCACCTCATCTTTGGCCCTTCTGAATTAAGACTGTTGGCCCAGGTCTGCTATAGCTACCCATGACTGAAACTAGATCACCAAAGACTCCATTTTGGGGGTGACTGTTTAAATAACTGCTTAACGACCTAATAGATGATCCAGATTAGAGATCAGCAGATTTAAAAATGCTCAAAGGTGAGGTGTCAAGCAGTTCTTCCCATGTACTGGAAGGTGTGGGGAGAAAGGCCTGGAGAATACCTTGACCTCTTTCTGTCATTTGGAGGGATGGGGGTGGGCACCAGGAACTGGCCTGTACTACTGATCTATAACATAATCTCTCAAAATCTGTTTCAGATCATGTTTGTTTTGCCTATCAATGTGAAGAGCAGGTGGGATAGAATCAAAAGCTCTAATAAGCTGCATCTGCCATTGTCTCTCTGCCTCTGTGATCTTTCAGAGAAAATAAATCAGTTAGTCTGGTCCAGCTTATCCTTCACAGAGCCAAGCTGGTTGTTTTATGGTATCTCATATTCCCTTGGTGGTTGCTAAATGATGGTTGGATGTGTCCCAGCATCTTCTCAAATAATGATGTTAATGATCTATAATTACCACAAGTCATCTTTACCCCATTTGGAAAGAGGACAGGCCATTTCCTTCTTTTAATCCCTGTCCTATAGAATCATGCCAGAGATAATAGCTGGTGAGTCTTTAATAATGACTGCTAATTTCTAAAGTATAAGGTAAATATCCAAAGGTTTCATACATATATATGTATATTTTAATCTTTTATTTGAATAGTCCCATTTTTTTAATCTTCTTGGAATTATAGGGCAACTTTTTCTCCATTACTTAACATGAAATTCACCAAGGAAGACCCTCTCACGTGGACATGAGCCAGTAATTTCCACCCCTTCCCTACCCCAATATGTAGGTTATATAGCTTAATGAATCAAGTTACCCCAACCTAACCCACCCATGACTTCCTTTCCCAGGGTACCAACTCCTGCTGGAATAAATGTTTGTGGGATAAATGAGTCCCTAGTCCACCCCATTAAACTGTGTGTGAAATGTTGAGTGCATGTTTATGTACATTTTTATGGGGATAAGTTTGATAGTTTCCATCAGATTCTTAAAGGAGTCTGGTTCCCACAGGCAGGTTAAGAGCCACTGTAAAGAACACGCAGCCTCTTTTACTCCAGCCTTAGGTTTATTATCGTCCTAACCTCTATTTGGGAATGGAGATGGTTAGAATGGCTGCATCTTAATGACTCTGAAGATATGGTGCACAAATCTCAGACTTTCTGTGTATAAGTCAAGAAGAGTGATTGCAGGGTCTAAAACGTGACCCTATCTCTATTTCATTCTTTTGTCCCAAGTTGCAGTGCCCAAAATATTCAGGATTCCTTCTTTTTCTTCTTCGGAAGCCATGTTCTTTTTCTTTAGCTATTCTGTACACCCAACAGATTACTTATCTATGTAAGTCCTTCTTTATTTACTCCTTGATTTCAATTTGGAAAGATTTTCTGTGTTTGACACTATTAGAATTGGCATTGGACAGTGAGTAGGTCACTGCCTATCAGCAAAATCTTCTTTTATTCTTTGATTTTTATTTGCAAATCATGGTAGTGGGTGTCATTCAGTGATTCTAAAATCCTCAGTGCACTTCAGAATCACCTAAGAAACGCTGGAAAAAATATGGAGGTTTCGGCACTAACCCCAAGAATTTTGATTCATTTGTTGTGAGCAGGGGCCTAGGTGTGGACTGTTTTGTTTGTTTTTTTGGGTGATTGCAATGTGCAACCAGGGTTGAGAATTCCTGGTCTAACCCAGCAGGAATTGGCAAGGCAGTTATTTAGAGTGTTAGAAACTTCCAAAGGATGCTGTGTCACCTGGCTAAGGTTTAGCCGCCCTGAGGGGTAACCACCTCCTCTTCTCTCTCCAGATGGTGCTCCTGGCCAGGTGTGAGGGACACTGCAGCCAAGCGTCACGCTCTGAGCCCTTGGTGTCCTTCAGCAGTGTCCTCAAGCAGCCCTTCCGTTTCTCCTGTCACTGCTGCCGGCCCCAGACCTCCAAGCTGAAGGCTTTGCGGCTGCGCTGCTCAGGGGGCCTGCGACTCACCGCCACCTACCGGTACATCCTCTCTTGTTACTGCGAGGAGTGCAACTCCTGAGGCCTGCTGTTGAATGGCTTCTGGAAGGGACAACCTCCCCTAGCTAAAGCAGTTCAACCAGCCAGGGAGGGACTGGCAAGAAGAGAGTTAAAACAAGAAAGATGAAGCGATTCCCACGGGATTCTGCATATTCTAGCAATAAAGACTCTACGTGCTTGTTGACAGAGAGATACTCTGGGAACTTGTTTTGGTTCCCATCACCTTTCCCTGGTACAATTTCTTTTGGTTCCTTTTCAGATTTAGGCATTTTCCCCCTTGGCTCTGAACGCTGTTTGGGTTTCCAACAATTCAGTATTAATTCAGTATTAATGAATACTGTGCAATATTAATGAATACTGTGCAAGAGTGGGTCAGGCTGTCACTGCTGAATGCTTATTAGGGAAGAATTAACTTTGGAAAACAAGAAAGTGCAAATACTTCTGGGATATATTCTCTCTCTTTTTTTTTATCTTGTCATTTGGTCTAAAGTTATAGTTGCTGCTAAAGGTTACCAATTTCAAATTTCAGACACCAAGCACATGGATATGTTTAGGCAGGTTTACTCACAGCCGGCTTAATGACAAATAGCTAACAAACAGATTCTCTTATGTGATGCCAGAACACTTAACAGCTTTGATTACTATTCAGACATGACTTTTGGAAAGTGAAGGTGGCATAAAGAATTTGTCACCTAAAGGCTCTCTCAGATAAATTATGGTAAAATTTGGTAAGGGAGCAGACTTTTAAAGACCTGCATAAATAGGGATCCTGCACTGACTTTGAAAAAAGCATATATGTACTAGTGGCATGGAGAATACACTAGATTCATGCATGCAAATTAGACAACCAAATAAGAATCTATTTGTGGGTGTGCTATAGCATTAGCCATGTCGTGGGCATCGTTCACTAACTTCTACTTGTTCATGCCAAACTTGTTGCCAAAATGGTGGCCTGGCTCATCTTCTGAATGTTTGGTCCAAATATATTTTTGTCCTTGAGGCTCAAAATTTGAGTTATTCCCATAATTTGAAATAAAAAGAGAGTATCTTCTGAATTTTTATTGTGTATTTTTTTCCTCCTCAAACCATGATGTGGATTGTAGAATATATGTAGCTAGTGCTTGAGCATCTCCTATGGCATGGAGGATGAGGTCAAAAGTAGAGGGGAGATGGGGTTTTAGAAAGTGTACTGCTAGGGGGTATTTTTTCAAATCAGTGCACTGGGAGGTGGTGGGGGCTTATGAAATTTGGCTTTTAGTCTCAAAATTTACTCTATTAAATGACCACAAAATCAGATGCCTCTGGCTTCCGTAGAAGTTATGGAATGAAATAATGAAGACATCTAATTTTTAATCCCCTCACTTTTCTCAGAAGAGACTAAGTATCCATAAGTGAAGTCAGACTAACAAGCAGGAGGACAAATAGTTCACAAACAGTGGTTTCTGTGCCATCGACTGTATAGTGCTCCAGATGCTACCAGAATTACAAGGAGGAAATATACTCATAATGCTAGCATAGTGCTTTGTTCACTTCAGGCATATCAACACCAGATTGACAACTCAGTTTCCAGGGCAACCTTGACACCATGCTGTCCTGCCTGACTGGAGATAATAGTGCTCCCCACTGTTAGACCAGTAAACCTGTGAATTACATTTTTTGTAGAGTTGATGATTTTGCACACTCTTTGGCACGGTTTTCACACATTTTTGAGAGAGCCAGCAGGGTTAAATTTGTATTTCTGGCTTTGGAACAGAATGAAACCAATGTTATTAAATCGTGACCTTGACCTTAACCTTTATGATAACAGAGCCAGCCAGCCCAGTAAATTGAAGGTTCTCCCCATTCTGAAGGCAAATTGGAAATAGTAATTGGGACTATTACATAAAGAGAAATTTTGTCTTAAGAGAATTAAATTTAATACTGAAAGTTAAATGGTTATAATTTATAACTGGTAATAAAAGTATGAACTACTGATCACATTTATGGCTGTTCTTTCATGTCGCTAAATCAGAAAGTGAAAATAACACTTTTAGCCTTAAAATATCTCTTCCTGGCTTTGAAAACTTTGAGAGTCTATAACATATGTCCCTAACCCCATCTTTATTTCCTTACTACCATTTTGGGGCTTTAAGGGAGAGTTACATGACTCATAAATTCCAAACTCTTTAGAAGCCATAGAGAATTGTCCCTTCAAATCCTATTACATGATCTGTTGTCAGAGCTATTGTTCACAGAAATGAACAAAATATGGCTTGGAACACTAGAGAATCATAGAACAGTGAACATTGAGAGAGACATTAGAAATTATCCATCCTCTTCTCTCCTTTAATAAATGAGCAAATGGAGGCCTGTGGAAATCCAGGAACTTTCCCAAAGTCATAGTTAGTCTCAGATTTGGGACTAGAAACCAGACTTCCTATCCCCCAGCCCTGCATGCTTCCCTTCCGTCCGTCCCCCCCACCCCCCACCAGTGAAAGGAACCTCACTCCTTTCAAGATCTTGGATACTGAATATGGTGAATGAGCTGGAAAAGAGTGTGGCAAGACAGGGTAAAGTTTAATGGGGCATACCAAGGCTGAGAAAGAGGAAAGAGATTTATTTTGTCCCTAAAGACCTAAAAATAGCCCTGGGAACTGAGAGAATTCAGACTTATTGGATATTAAGTTACTATGGAATTTTTATTATGTCTTTTAAAAATTAAACATATTTAGCCTTAGTTTAATGCCTACTCCTAGGGCTTGAGATAGAACCAAATGAAAACATTGATCAATTAAAAACACTACTCCTGGAATTCCTGAGGAATGTTCATTAGTCTTCCCCATTTTCTATGCATTAAAAAAGGGGAAATTAAAATATACTATTATCTTAGTAGCAAACATCTTAGAAGTCTGTATTATAAGCCATAACGATGGAGGGCAAGCCTGTTGATGATCTTACCATCATCATTTATAAGCATTTGATAATAATAAGTTAATACTGCATGGAAGATAGAGGGATTTATGGACTTAACAACTGATTTTCTTGAGAGCTCAGCTTTCCAGACCAATCTCTTAAGTCTTACTCATATGAACTCCTGAATTTCTCCAGAAGCTTAGCATGAATGACAAATCAACCTTTCTTGGTCCTGAGGAAATAGTGGTTGGTTTCTTTCTAAACTCAAGTGCTTGTTAATCCATTCAACACATTATATGTATTAGGAAGAGCAGGCTTCATACACATAATGGAGAAGGAACTGTTTGAGTATGTTAATTTCTTTATTGCTACCTTAGAGGAATTACGGTATGGATTTATTTTCGGACACTTCTTCTGGCCCTCTCGAAAAATACATACTTGAGCAAGAGAGCAGCCCAGCATGGGACACCAAATGTGAGGGGACCAGAGGGTTGGGAAATCTTAGATGAGAAAAGGAAGCCATATTCTGCTGAAACTGCCCTCTTCATGACCCCAGGGCTGAGGCATATTTTGGTGGACAGACGTGTCCTTTCCCTTTGGGAACTAGAATAGTGGAGAAGCTTGGATTTGTGAAGAGAGGTTCTGCCCATAGCTGTATCATTATAACCCGGGGGAGTGCTTTGCTTAGTAATGCCTGGAATGTTACAGTGCACCAACAGGCACCACCTAGGAATTACTTGCTGCAGAACGACATTTCACAAGAAACCAACATCACATGCCAACAAATGATGCTAGAGCTCTTTATTTTCCGGTGTGTCTTCACTATGTTAAGTAAACATTTTGGTATATTATACCATAAATTTATGAGAGCATAAGTCTTTTCTTTTATTTGATTGTGAATGTAATTTTAAATTTCTCATTGATTAAAATAATTGTGTGCTCTCAAATGTTAATGCTAGCTTCTCAGGTGGTAGACAAAACATTTGAAATTTGGTGACTCTGTTGAACATGGAGATACACTGACCAGAACCCCCTTCAAGGAAGGATTTGTTGACTGAGCTGTCAACCCTTTCAGGGACTACCTCCATCACAGAGAGTCTCCTGGGCCAAGGTTATGGTCTTCCAGAGGAGAGAAGGCATACTTATATCCAGTCATTGCTCTCTATCTCCCTCCATCAGAACAGGAGGATAAAGGCCTGGCCATTCTGGTCCAATGAGGGACAACTCTAAGGAGCAAAACTCACTCCAGAGCTCTGTACTGGGTAGGCTGAAGTTTGTCAGTCCTGAACTGCAGCTCTCCTCCTTCTGCCCAATCCCACTCTTGAACCTCCCCTTCCACAGGTGCCGATCCCTAATAAATATCCTGCTTGACAAATTCCATCTCAGCATCTGACTTTTGAGAACTGAGCCTGCAATGGTGACTTTTACATATTTTATTGGCCTGGAAAAGGGAAGAAGTGCATTATTTCTGGATCTAAGCAGTCTAGTCTCATATCATGGTCCATAATACCTAAGGGTTCAAGTCAATGTTTCTGCTTCTTTTAAATGCATAGTTTAATAAATACATACAAGCACCTACTATGTGTCAGACAATATGCTAAATTCTGGAGATATAAAAATTAAAAAGTTGTAGCCTTGCCTTTAGTATGTGTATAAGCTAGAGAGGGTGAGAGATTACTGTAATAAATGCCATGAAGACATATAGAGATAATCCACAAATCTTGGATGCTTGGTTTTAAGGCTGCCATTTTAAAATAAAAGGATATGACTTTTAATAATAGCATTAGCTTATGCACAGTACTTTCATAGATGCTATCTCATTTGGTTTTCAAACTATCCTCACGAAGTAAGTTAATGATTACAAAAGTTTCAGATGAAGAAACCGAAGGTCATCTTCTGACTTCAAGTCTATGTCTCCTTTGTTATTCCAAAACATTTTCTTTTTACTAAAGGATGTGGACAGAAGAAAAGAACCATCAAATCATTTTGTGTTGATATCTGTCAGTTCTTGTTAGCAAACTATGATCATAGAATGTGAGGAGCTGGTTGACACAAAGTATACAGGGCTTTGACTCAATAGGCCTTTATTGATTATTATTCTAATGTGAGTTTCTGAAGAAAATAAATGCATTCCAAAAATATATGGAAAGCCAAAGCCTTGCTTATGAGTTTAAAACCCTATCATATTTAGCTGTAATACTTTTAACACCTTCAATATCCTAGTGTCATACACAAATGTTAACTTGGATGCTTTATTTGAAAATTGTTGGGAGTTGGACATGGCTCTCTAGAAGCAGTTTGATTTTTTTGGCATGTCATTGCCATTGTCATCATCATCATCATCATCATTTACAGCTTACAATGTGGCAGACATTTTGCTTAGTATTTTCCTTGCTTTATCTCATTCAATTCTCCCAACAGACCTTGAGGTAAACATTAATACCACTTTATGAATAAAGTGCTTTGCTTCCTAATTACTCAGAAGTTTTCTTCATTATCCTTTAAGTCATCACCAAAACTAATATTGCCATTGTGATCACAAAGCACATATAAAGTATCTGTGTATACATATGTGCTATGGAAATAAATTTTAAGAGGTAAATATCTCCCTATAAGAGCTGAAATTCTAGATTCTGCTTGTTGAATTAAATAACTAAATTCCTAACAATGTGTTCTCTTCAATCTTAGGTCTACTCTAGCAATATGGTTTTTCCCATAATCTTAACATATCTAATTATTTCTCTTGTTGCATTGGAGGGTATCTTTCTCTTTCCCATATTAGGCATCATAACACAGTTTATGATTCATGACTTTTTAGATAGCCATTGTTGAAAGAAGCATGAGACACCACAGGACTAACAGAATCACTGGTCTGAAAGGAATGTGGAGGGCATGTGGTCCAACTCTGTCATTCTATACAGGTTTTCAATCCTCTGTCTCTTCACTTCCCAAACATATCTTATCCCATTGGCCAATGCTGGGTTCTTGGTTCTTTTGCCTGACAGTTTCCTATGGACAACATAAAAGGATTCTTCACTGTTGTTATCGAAACCAACATTCTATGAATTTCTCTGTTTTCCCACTTTTACCTACTAATTAATTGAGTTCAACCCACATATTGTCATATGTAAAGAGCATGAACTCTGGGGCTAGACTGCCTGAGTTACGCTTCTCTGTTGTTAGTAGCCATGTGATTTTCGCCACGTTATTTGGCCTCACTGTGCCTCGGATTCCACATCTGTAAGATGGAACTCTTCTGAGGATTAAATGAGTTAATACATGATGTATAGAGACCTAGAACCATGCCTGGCACCGAGTAAGCACTCATATGTATTACCTATTGTTCCCACTATGTATTCCTAGTTTGAACAAGTTGTAACTTCTCAAATATAGTTTTTGGTTAGGCTGAATGTTATTCTTACCCATATTTCTTTTTGATTTCTTGTTATATTACTCTACAATAAAAAGTTTTCATTTTTTCTTTTAAAATTACAGTACTAAGCTGATAGAAATGAATCAGTTATTGGCATTCTATAGCTTAATTTTTAGCTTGTGTATTCTGCCTTAAAATTATATTCATACTAATGGCAACACCTATTAGATAATTTTATTTGTCCTCTTACATACCTGAACTGGGCTTAGATTGAAACAAGTAAAGCAATGAAATGTGCAAGTTTTCTAGCATTTTTTTCTGGGAAATAAATTCACTTTTAAATAGATTTACAGACTTCTCTTCCTCCCATCATCCAGTTATTCTCAGAAACACTGCTTCCCACCCCCAGCCCCCACCCTTTTAGCAATCTCTCTTTCAGGTATGAATTACAGAGCCTATTCTGAAGTATGTACTGAGTAGTGGCCTGCTGGAAGAACCTCATGAAGGTAAACCTCATAGTTAATTTTAAGTACAGGAATACCAGAGAGTCAGAGACTGTGTTCTACCCCAAGGAAGGGAGGATTTTAATAAATAGTACATGTTAAAAGATCAAAGTCATTATATTACTTTCCATTTTTCCAAAATAGTACAACTATTGATTAACACAATTTATACATTTTCCCCAAACAGCACAATTATTGGCTAGCACAGTTTAATTCAACAAAATCTTTTATCTCTTACATTAATTCCAGTTTTTCCAAAACAGCATCCATTTTTACAGAGCCAGAACCTCCTGGAACAAGGCTTAGGTTTGAACCAAGGGTAGAATATCAAATTAAAATAGGAAAATTACAATACTATATTGTCAAAGTCAGTGCTGTTTAATAGAAATGTAATGTGAGACACATATGTCATTTAAAATTTCCTAGTAGCCATATTAAAAAAGTAAAACGAAAAAGGTAAAATTAATTTTAACAATACATTTTACCTAATCCAGTATACCCCAAATATTAACATTTCCACATGTATTCAATTTGAAAAGTCAAAGTCATTAATGAGATATTTTACATTCTTTTTTTTTTCTGTGAAGTCTTTGAAACTGGGTGTGTATTTTACAGTCACAGCACATACTAATTCAAATTATGTATTACTTTTGAGATTTCATGGATCTACCAAAATCCCTGAGAAAACAAAGGCCGATATGATGGAAAAGTCTAAGAAAAAGGACAAGAGACTTATTGCTAACAATGCTTTGCACAGTAATCCCCTAGGAGTCTGGAAACTTTATTGCACCCCTCACTTTGCCACCCATGGATTTGGTCCAGAAAAAATCAGCTACATGCTTTCTACCTCTCAGTTTCTTAGATCAGATTGTGAAGGTCTTTTCCCGTATCCTGAATATTCTTTCTACACACATGCAGACACAAACATAAACAAACACACTCTGATAACTGTTCTTATCATAAAGGGGCATTTAAATAAAGGTCTTTTTCCATTGTATTTTGTCCATCAAGAGACCTTATAGTTTTACTTATCAGGTTTCTCCATTTTTCCTTTTCTTCTTCTCAAGGATTGTGAATGGGTAATTTTTTTATATAAGTGATTAAAAATTGGAGTAAACATTAAAATACTGTTTTGACCAATCTCAGAGCAAAGCTACCTTTATTATATTACAAAGGGTTGAATTGGTGATAATGCATCATTCATTTTGAAAATAAAAACAAATTTAATATGGAATACTCCATAAAAAACATGATACATCTCTCTTTTTCTTTTCCTCCCACCTCATTCTTCCTTTCTCTTCCATTCTAATATAGGTCCCAAAGAGCAGAAGGGATTGGGGTTCCTTTGGTGTGCATGTATCAGTCATCTTTTTGCTTTTGTGCTTTCAAGCCCTGGATATATGTTAGGGGTATTTGAGAAGAAAAGAGAGATAGGAGGGTTTAGGCAGAGCACTCATCCACAATTATGTTCTTAGTTGCAGGGCCATCAAAGGAAAATTTCAAATACCCTGGTGGCAAAAGCCACTTGCGCTAAAAGCAGAAGCAGGATTATGCAGGGGAATGGCAGGGCCAATGGCAGATACTCAGGAAGCACTGAGCCGAGAGGGCAGTTTGTGAGACAAAAAAAGGCCCTGGGCTGTAATGTCAGAAGGACCTGGCAAACATTTGCTGTGTCTGAAACTCTGAATCTATTGCTGGGACCTGTGCTGATGCTCAAGAACCTTAAGCCTTTCTTTGAGCTCTATGCTGTGTCAAACAGAAAAGTTTGATTTTGAGATATTAGCCAATGAAGTCACTCATGAAATATTGGCTATGCATCAGGCATTTTGCTAAGCAGTATCTAACTTACACTTTTCAACAATGTCAAAGGCATTAGTTGTTTGCCCCATTGACAGATATGGAAACCAAAGTTTAGCGAGGTTGAACGATTTGCCCAGAGTCACACAGCAAGTAAGGGGAAGAGGCCAAATTTGAACACCAGGTCTCTCTACATACTAAGTTTAAGATTCTGTTTTCTTCTGCTCCATCCACCATCCCTCCCCATACCCACCTGGATTTGACCCTCACAAAAGGCACATTCTCAATGGATTACTTCATCAAAGGACTTGGGTCAGGATCAAAATTCAATCTGTTTTCATAACCTCCTAGAACCCAAGTCTTTTTAAGACCTATTTTGAAAAGGTCCTTAGAACCATTCCAGCTCTTAGGGAATCTGGGGACACCAGCTAACCACTAGGGCCCTTGTAAACAGCCCATGGAAATTTTAGGTCAGAATTTCCTTGGTCTTGAATCCAAAGGATTCAAGTGAAACTTGGATGGGCTTAAGAACTCCATAACAGAGACCTGCCTGGATCATTTAATTTAGCAATCTGCAATAATATGAAATTGAAGTAAGGGACCAGGCCATCATATCACCTTCCCAGAACCTGAGACAATGCTAAAGCATTGGATTTTAGAAAAGGAAAGACCATTAGAGGTATTCTAGTTGACCACCCTTGTTTTATGGATAAGAGGGTCAGAGAGGTTAAGGTCACAAACCTAGCAAACAGCAAAACAGGACTGGAAGGACTTCCTGGAAGATGGTGGAATAGGTGAGGTGGAACAAACTTCTCCATGAAATAAACTAGAGAAGGGCTGGAGTATGCCAAGGACAGCAGTTTAAGGGTCTGAGAGGCCATAGAGAGACTTCTATAATACATGGTGGGGACTTGGATAAAAAAGTGGAGAAACTGTGTCTCAAAGGACAGGATGAGCTTATTCAGCTGGGACTGCCACCGGGGCTGGCAGCAGTGAGACATAGCCGAGCACAGGAGGGAGCAGCTCTCTACGTTCCATGCACCCATCCCAGCAATCAGCTGGGGAGATAATCCTCCACAGCCACATGGACAGGAGCTCGCATGAGGGAATTTGGGAGGCAGTGGACCAGTCTTGATTGCACTTACTCTCCCCACACAGAAGTCCATGGTGTGCATGGGCAAGAGGCAGGGATAGGCAATGGCAACACACAGAAGCACCAGGAACCCCTCCCACACCCCTGAGGTTCATGGGCACACAGCAGACAGGGAGTGGGGCATGTTTGAGCTGGAGGATAAGACACGCAGACCCATAGTGTTAGAGTGATCCACTTGGAGGCCCAGGAATCGCCAGACACATGGTACCCTTAAGCAGAGTCCCTGCAAAACTGCACAGGGCCCACATGGTACCTCCAGAGCAGGCAGCCACCAGTGCACATGGAGAACTGGTGTTCTGATTGGATTTCCACCCAGTTTGGACACCATCCAGTGAACAGGAGAAGTTGGGGGAAAGCTGGCTGGAGGGTGAAAAGTGGCTCAAGAGCTCCATCTGCTGGGAAGACAGGGAAAGTGCACTCCAGCAAGCTGTAGATCTGCCAAATTATATATATAAATGCTCAAATAATCCTGCATTTCCCAAAATAATCTTATCAAGATAAGCAAATGCTCTGAAGCCAACAGAAAATCATAAAGCACCTGAAGAAACAAGAAGATATGGGCAAGCCAAATGAACAAATTAAAAAGCCAGAAAAGACACAAAATTTGGAGGAATTAATTTAAGAAGTACACACAAATTTCCAAAACAGCTTCAATGAGATGGGTAAAGACATAAAGGACATAAAGAAGAGTCTAGAAGAGCATAAAGAAGAATTTGAAAGAATAAATTAAAAAAAATAGCAGATCTTATGGAAATAAAAGATACTGTTGATCAAATTAAAAATATACTAGAGACACACAACCACAGATTTTAAGAGGAATAAAAAAATGATACATAAGCTACAGGGCAGGGAAATTGAATGTGAACACCAAAAGAACAAGTGGTGAAAAAAATAAAAAAATTTGAAATGGATCGCAGGGAAATGATGGACAACATGAAGCACACAAATATAAGTATCATTGGTGTCCCAGAAGGAGAAGAGAAAAGGGCTAGGAAGAGTATTTTAAGAAAGAGTTGGGTAAAACTTTCCAACCCTCCTAAAAGACATAAATATGCAAATCAGAGATGCCCAACGAACTCCAAATAGAATAAATTCAAATAAACCTACTCTGAAAGCAGCAAGAGAGAAACGATTCACCACATGCAAGGGAAACCACCTAAGACTAAGTACTGACTACTCAGCTGGCACCATAGAGGTGAGAATGCAGTGGTATGACATATTTAAGATTCTGAAAGAGAAAAATTGCCAGCTAAGAATTCTTTATCCAGTAAAGCTCTCCTTCAAAATTGAGGGAGAGTTTAAAACTTTCACAGACAAACAAATGCTGGGAAAATGTGTTAACAAGAGACCTGTCCTGCAAGAAATATTAAAGGGAGTGCTATCAGCTGAGAAAAAAGGAAGGAGAGAGAGGTCTGGAGAAGGGCACAAAACTGAAGAGCATTAGTAAGGGTAACTTAAAGGAAAAAAAGAGAGAGGAGATCTGACAACTGAAAACCAAAGGACAAGATGGTTGGTTCAAGAATTGCCTTCATAGTAATAAAATGGAATGTGAATGGATTAAACTCCCCAATTAAAAGATACAGATTGGCAAAATGGATTAAAAAGTATGCTCCATCAATATGCTGTTTACAAGAGACTCATCTTAGACCCAGTGACACAAGCATATTGAAGGTGAAAGGATAGAAAAAAATATTCCACTCAAGCTGCTGCCAAAAGAAAGCAGGGGTAGCAAGACTAATATCAAACAAAATAGACTTTAAATACAAAGATATCATAGAAGACAAAGAAAGACAGTATATATTAATAGCAGGGATAGTTCTCAAAGAAGAAATAACAATCACAAATGTTTATGCACCCAATCAAGGTACTCCAAAGTACATGAGACAAACATTGGCAAAACTGAAGGGAGAAATAGACATATCTACAATAATAGTGAGAGACTTTAATACACCACTCTCTTCTATAGATAGAACAACCAGACAGAGGACCAATAAGGAAATTGAGAACCTAAACAATGTGATAAATGAATTTGACTTAATAGACATATATAGAACATTACATCACAAATTACCCAGATATACATTCTTTTCCAGTGCTCATGGAACATTCTCCAGGATAGATCATATGCTGGGGCACAAAACAAGCCTCAATAAATTTAAAAAGATTGAAATTATTCAAATCACATTCTCTGACCATAATGGAATGCAACTAGAGATCAATAACCAGCAAAAGAATCAGAACATTCACAAATATTTGGAGGTTAAACAACACACTCCTAAACAAACAGTGGGTCAAAGAAGGAATTGCAAGAGAAAATGGTAAATAACTAGAGATAAATGAAAATGAAAACACAACATATCAAAACCTATGGGATACAGCAAAGGCAGTGCTGAGGGGGAGATTTATAGCTCTACATGCATATATTAAAAAGGAAGAAAGAACTAAAATCAAAGACCTAACTGAACAACTGAAGAAACTAGAGAATGATCAGCAAACTAACCCTAAAGCAAGAAGAAGAAAAGAAATAACAAATATTAAAGCAGAAATAAATGATATGGAGTACAAAAAAACAATAGGATAATAAAATGAAAACCTGGTTCTTTGAGAAGATCAACAAGATTGACAAACCCTTAGCTAGACTGACAAAGTAAAAAAGAGAGAAGACCCAAATAAACAAAATCAGAAATGAGAAGGGGGATATTACTGTGGATCCTGAAGAAATTTTAAAAAAATCCTAAGAGTATGCTATGAACTACTATATGCCAACAAACTAGATAACTTAGAGGAAATGGACAATTTCCTGGAAACACATGAACAGCCTAGTCTAACATGAGAAGAAATAGAAGACCTCAACAAACCAATCACAAGTAAGAGATCCAATCAGTCATCAAAAAGCTTCTTACAGATAAAAGCCCAGGGCCAGATGGCTTCACAGCAGAATTTTAACAAACTTTCCAAAAAGAACTGACACAAATCCTGCTCAAACTCTTTCAAAATATTGAAGAAAAAGGAACACTACTTAATTCATTTTATGAAACTAACATCACTCTAATAACAAAACCAGATAAAGGTACTACAAGAAAAGAAAACTACAGGCCAATCTCCCTAATGAATAAAGGTGCAAAAATTCTGAACAAAATACTTGCAAATAGAACCCAAAGATACATTAAAAGAGTCATACACCATGTCTAAGTGGGGTTCATCCCAGACACGGAAGGATGATTCAACATAAGAAAATCAATCAATGTAATACACCACATTAACAAATCAAAAGGGAAAAATCAAATGATGATCTCAATAGATGCAGAAAAAGCATTCAACAAAATTCAGCATCCTTTTTTGATAAAAACACTTCAAAAGGTAGGAATTGAAAGAAACTTCCTCAATATGATAAAGAGCATATATGAAAAACCCACAGCCAGTATAGTACCCAATGGTGAGAGACTGAAAGGCTTCCACCTAAGATGGGAATGAGACAAGGATGTCCGCTGGCACTACTGTTTTCAACATTGTGCTAGAAGTTCTAGTCAGAGCAACCCAGCAAGACAAAGAAACAAAAGGCATCCAAATGGGAAAGGAAGAAGTAAAACTGTCATTATTTGTAGATGATATGATCATGTATTTGGAAAATCCTGAGAAATCAATGACAAAGCTCCTTTAGCTAATAAACAAATTCAGCAAAGTGTCGGGATACAAGATTAATGCACAAAAGTCAGTAATGTTCCTATACAGCAGAAATGACCAAACTGAAGAGACACAAGAAAAAAATCCATTTACAATAGCAACAAAAATAGTCAAGTACATAGGAATAAACTTATACAAGGATGTAAAAGACTTCTACACAGAAAATTACAAAACTTTATTAAAAGAAATCAAAGAGGTGGAAAAATATTCCATGTTCATGGATAGGATGGTTAAACATTGTTAATATGCACAGACATGTTAATGAGCGTGAACTTAAAGGTATGGGAATGGACTGGGGTGATGATTGTTCATTAATGGGATTATAAGTATCAGAGCTGCATTGAAAGCAAACATGATTGAAAGAGTTTGTTTAAAGGTATGTATCTCACAAGTGCTTGCATGATCTACTTCTAAGGTATGACACTGGTACAAAGAGTTAACAACATAATGGTATATGGGAAAAACTACATATTGCATATTATAGACTATATTTAATAGGAATATCTTACCAGTACCACACTAATACTAGGGATAAATAAACAGGGGCTGATAAGAGCTTTGGGGTGTTTTGAGTTATGATAATTGTTTAAAATTTGAGAGTGATGATTGTGCAACTAAGTGAAGACAATGTGAGACATTGATTGTTTATCTTGGGCAGAATATGTGTAATGTGAAATTAGGAACCCCCTACTTAATGAGTCAAGCCCTTGATCTTGAGGCTTGCTCTTGTGGAACTTATGGCTGTAAAGGGGAGGCTAAAGCCTACCTATAATTATGCCTAGGAGTCACCTCCAGAGAACCTCTTTTGTTGCGCAGATGTGGCCTTTCTCTCACTAAGCCCAATTTTGCAAATAAATTCATTACCACCACTCCCCCCGCCATGTGGGAAATGACTCCTGGGGTGCTAAATCTCCCTTGTGATGTGAGACACAACTCCCAGGAATGAGCCTGGCCTTGGCATTGAGTGTTTGAGAATAGCTTTTTAACCAAAAGGGGGAAAAGAAAGGTAGCAAAATAAGGTTTCAGTGGAGAGTTGAGAGGCTATCCTGGAGGTTACTCTTATGCAAGCTCCAGCTAGATATTCCAAATGCCCACAGTACACCAAGCCCTAACCAACAGTAGTCCTGAAAACCCTAAAGAATAGCTAGGTCCCTATCTGAGACTCTGTAGATGTTTCACTCAATAAATTTACTTTTCAGAAACAAATCCCAAGAGTGTTCCTATGCCAGTTAAGTCCCAAAACCTAGAGGCAGCAGCCTCTCCAAGAACATCATCCAGATGCACCCCCATTCTCCATAACGTTGACACCCCTTTTCAATATGAACAAGTTAGGGTGGTCACTGACCAGATACCCCTGAAGATTGAGACAGTGATGAAACGAGAGGGAGGGGTAGCAACTAACAAGATAAGATTTAACAATGGATTACAAATACTGAATCTTTACATAAATAATTTTTTTTTGGTTTCTAGGGTACCAGAGTAGCTAGAAGGAAATAACTGACATAATGGAACAGTAACATGCTTTGAAATTTGCTCTATACCTACTAGTTAAATTATACTTTGAAAGTTACCACATTTCTGTATATATGTTATATTTCACAATAAGGAAATAACTGAAATGTGGAATAGTAACCCATAACATTCTTTGAAATTTGTTCTATAATTTCTTGTTAAATCGTACTTTGAAAGTTATCACCTTTCTGTATACGTATGCTATACTTCACAATAATACTTCACAATAAGGAAATAACTGAAATGGTGGAACTCTAACCCATAACATTCTTTGAAATTTGCTCTCTAACTACTTGTTAAATCATACTTTGAAAGATATCAGTTTTCTCTCTATATATTTCACAATAAAAAATGTTAAAAAAGAAAAAGGAAAACAGTACCGGAGCCTGAATCTCTAGGTCCCAGGCCTATGACTGTCAGATGCCTGCCCTGCCCTTTCCCCACACTCATTGCCAACTTCAGATTGTGTCCACTGGCTGAGTGAATTTCCTGAGCTGGAGAATGAAAGGGCATCTACATGGGGAAACTGGCTCATGCAGCTTCTGATGAACATGGCCTAGTGTTTTACGTCTTTAAACAGACAAGCATTACAGATAGCATTCACCTCCCCAGGAATATAATAATCACATAGCATGCGATAATTGTTTACTGCTTCATTCCTGGTAGGCAATTGTTTTCAGTGTCAGACCCCAGAAGAATTATATCACCATAGCAAACAGCATTTTGAGGACTATTCACGCTGGAAAGAGATTTGGTCTGTAGCCTTTAGATGGTGCTAATGTTCTACTATAACACAGAGTCTGCAAAATACTCCCTCTACTAAGAATGGGGTTTTTGGAAACGACCTCAAGAGGCTAGCTACATTTCAAAACCCCTATGCCAGGCCCTGGAAAGACACCCAAAAATATGTTTGATGCATCATTATAAAAATAAATTTCTGGGCCTGAATAACATACCAAATTATTCTGGGCAAGTCTCATGCTATCCATGCAATCAGTCAATACTTTAAATGTGAATAGATGTCCTCATAATTTGTGGCTTTCTGCAGTAACTGAGGCCTGTGGAAATCTTGGGTCATAATGCCTGATTTTATAGCTAGATTTTGTGATGGAGCCATTCATTTTGTCACATGATTTTCTTCAGGAAAGCCTCTTTATTCACTTAAGAAAGAAATGAAACCAAGCATTAGTCATTATTTTTCTTGCTCTGAAAAGAGGGGTGGTGAAAAATACATCATACCATAGCAACCTTTCTGCAGCAGGCTTTTATGTCTTATTTCTTCTCTTTTCCACACATTGTGAGTTCTTAAGGCTCTATTTGTTTCCTAGTCCTGCCAAAAGAGACAATGCTTTACCTTCCAGTTTTTCTTTGCCAATGCAGAGGGTGACAGACTATGTCACAGTTGCATTGAGAAGCCCTGGACGTTATCGAGGTTTTCTATGCAAGAAGAAAAGTAACTTGTTTTCCATTCACATGGGTAGTTCTGAACACATAGGAGCTGACATGGGTTCCTTAAGTGGGATGCCACACTTAATGCATATACGTGGTGCTTGTGGGTGTGTGTGATTAGAGAAGAAAGACTGGGGAGGGGGTGAAGATCAGGAAGGAGGCGAAGTTCCCATTCAGATATTTAGTGAGAAAAGGGTTCAAGAGTGCCGCGACACTATTATTCTGAAGTTTGGAATTCTATCATAGTGGAAAAAAAATAAATTTGCCCAAAATGATTATGTAAGGGGCAGAATTAGATCCAAAGGGATGGAAATTGTGCTGGTTTGAATGCATTATGTCCCCCAGAAAAAGCCATATTCTTTGATGCAATCCTGTGGGGAAGGCATATTAGTGGAGATTAAGTTGGAATGTTTGGATTAGGTTGTTTGCGTGGAAATGAGCCCCACCCAACTTTAGGTGATAACTCTGGTGAGATAATTTCCATGGAGGCATGGCCCCACCCATTCAGGGTGGGCCTTGATCAGTGGAGCCATATAAATGAGCTGACAAACAGAAGGAACTCAGTGCAGCTGTGAGCAACATTTTGAAGTGCAGCTGAGAGTGACATTTTGAAGAGGAGCTACAGCCAAGAGGGACACTTTGAAGAATGCACAGAAGCTGAGAGTAGCTGCAGATGAGAGACAGTTTGAAGACGGCTGTTGAAAGCAGACTCTTGCTCCGGAGAAGCTAAGAGAGGACAAACACCCCAAGAGCAACTAAGAGTGACATTATTGAGGAACTGCAGCCTAGAGAGGAATGTCCTGGGAGAAAGCCATTTTGAAACCAGAACTTTGGAGCAGACACCAGCCACATGCCTTCCCAGCTAACAGAGGTTTTCCAGACACCATTGGCCATCCTCCAGTGAAGGTATCCGATTGCTGATGTGTTACTTTGGACATTTTATGGCCTTAAGACTGTAACTGTGTAACCAAATAAACCCCCTTTTATAAAAGCCAATTCATCTCTGGTGTTTTGCATTCTGGCAGCATTAGCAAACTAGAACAGAAATCTTTAGAAGAGGGATTTTGATTCAATTTCAGCAACGATTTCTATTTTTTTTAACAGTTTAAAAATTTTTTAATTTGAAAATAATTTCAAAGTTACAAAAGAGTTGCCAGAAAAGTACAAAGAATGCCCATGAACTGTTCATCTAGATTCCTCAATTGCTAATATTTTGCTACATTTGATTTACTACTCTATCTATTGTTTTTTTCCTGAACCATTTGAGCATAAATGGCACCATAATATCCTTCTATTCTTAAATATTTCATTTTGTATTTCTTAAAACTAAGGACATTTTCTTACATAACCACAGAAAAATGATCATATATGGAAATTTCACATTGATAAAACATCATTATCCAATATATACTCCATACTTAAAGTTCACCATTTGTCCTAATAATGTCCTCTCTAGCAATAATTTTACCTCTGATCCAGAATCCACTAAGATACATTACTGGTCAAATTACTAAGTAAGAGCTTATTAAGATTTAGGATTTTCAGAAATGAAATGGACTGCCACTGCAAATTTCAAATATCAGCTCCGCAAATAGGGGGATACATGCTTGAGGTGTGTGGCAGAACAAATGACCTACTTAAATAAATAACTTAAATAAAAGACCCTTCCCTTATGGTTAGAGCTTTTTGTATTCTGTGTACAACATTTTGCCTACCCCCAAATCATAAAGATATTCTCCTATGTCTTCTTTAGAAGCTTTCTGGTTCTAGGCTTTACCTTTAGATTTATACTTCACCCTGAATGTATTTTTGTCAATGGAGTGAAGTAGGGGTTTAGGTTCATAATTTTTTTCTTTCTATTCAGATCATTCAGTTCCATTTGTGTAAAAGATTAGAGCCCAGCTAATCCTTAGGTACCTTTCAGAGATGAAGAGATTTGGCCAAAATGTTGCACCCAGATATATAGCTGGGCACAGAGGGCATCACATTGAGAGGGAGAATTCACATGAAGGGAAGTGGGATTGCATATTTTGGCTTGAAAGTCCATGATTTGGAATTGGTTCTAGGGGTCTGAGGTGTGACCTGTGGTCTTTGCGCTGTTTGCTGCTCCAGAAAACACTCATCAGTGGCCTGGTCCAGTGGTAAGTTACCACTTGGGGGAGGTTGTTTCTGCCCAAGGAGCAGCCCCTGAGTGCCCAGAAGTGCCCCCAAAGGGAGTAATTATGTAGGTGTGAATTCCAACAGGAGGCTGTGCAAATCTGTTTCATGGGGATGGGATGGGATATAGTGTGTGTGGGGGGATATGGGGGATGGCTTAGTTGGAGGTGGTTACCCAAGGGAGACATTCAAGCTGGGACTTGAAGGATGAATTAGGAGACAGTTCTAACATGGGGGGGAGGGGGTTGGTGGAGGAGCTAGCATCCAGCAATAGGCAGCCTCAGAGACTGGGGTGTGGGAAGTGAGGCACAGGGATGGAGGAATATTGAGGTGAGAAGGAAAGGAAGGCAGGGGCAGACTTGCCTCTCCACGGCCTTTGAGCTGGGCTAGAAGTTTAGACTTGATTTTAGGTGCATTGTGAAGCTGTTGAAAGATTTTAAGTATCAGTGACTTTTCTGTCCAAAGAGCTTCCAAGCACAGAAAAAATATTCTTGCAATTATTTTCATCTTACTATCTAATTCATTAAAATAATAAATATAAAACTCTATATTTTCTTAAGCTTTTAAGCTCAATTCATAGGTTATATTTATAAACTTAGTGATTTTTGTATATGGAAAAACAATCATATTAATTGGTTGCTTGATTATGTTCAATTAATTCATAAATTCTTCTAAGTATTTAATACTGGTTCCATACTTAATTAATCAAATTAATCTTAGATATTTCAAACTACATTTACAAATGTAATATATTTGATTCTCTTGCTTTACACAGGCAGACTCACAAATCTAAGAGGAAAATTTTCCTAAACACTTTTGCACTCTAATAAATTTGGTTGATCAAATTCTCTTAAACATGTCAAGAATCTTAAAAAAAAAGACACCTGCTTGGAGTAGTGCAATACTTCAACACTTTTATAAACACAATGTACCCCACGGTGTACTTGTTTTTGATATCTTCCTGGTGTTACTAATTTATTTAGTCAAGCAAAGGGAAGAAATTTGCCATCCCAGTTCAGCTGAGATTTCTCAGTCAGAAATTTGATCTCTCAGTGACATTCAGGATGTGACACAGGCTACTGGTCATGGAAAGTCTGACCAGAAGGTTCACAGGTCCTGGGGGCCCCACCCAGAAGAAATAGGCGATGTTGGAAAGGACTCCTTTTTACAGTCAGCTTTCGTCTGTCATGTCACCTGCATCAGGGACTTAACTAATCACACAAATTTCAGGTTTTATGACACAGTATAGTTTAGCATGTTTTTTTATCTGAAATGATTTGTCTGACATTAGTGGGTTCCCTTTCCAGGTCCTCTGGTTTGTAAATCCCTTTTGCATAACCACTGGCAGTGCTCTACATTAAGGCCTATTATGTTATATAAAAATAGAATTTTGAACCCCATACTCTGGCCTCAGTTGCATCCTTTGTCTCTTTTCTCTTTCTAATTCTCATATACTTCATGGATCACTATTCTGTATTGCTTTATTCATTTATTCATGAAACAAATAATTATTGAGTGCCTAATATGTGCCTTGCATTGTTTAGGTGCTGGGGATACACCAGAGAACAAAACTGACAAAAATTCCTGTCCTCATGGAGCTTTTATTCTAGTAGGGAGACAGAAAACAAATGATACAAATAATAAATAAATTACTTGTATAGTACGTTAGAAGGTAAAAAACAAATGCAAGTCAGGGTTGGGAGTGTTGGCTCGGTTGCGAGAGCAATTTTAAATAAGATAGAAAGGGTAGGCTTCTCTGAGAAGGGAGCATTTGAGTGAAGGCTTGCCATTTGTTAATGGAGTGACATGATCATATCTGAAGATGAAGGCCATGGCTCTGCTGGCTACATCTGCCATCAGTCAATGGTTGGTGGAGGGTGTAATAGGAGAAACAGTAGTAGAGAGAGAAGGGACAATATGTAACTTACTGATGAGGTGAAGCATTTAGATGCATAAAGAGATGCCCTGTCAGCGAGCTGCTCTGCACATTCTGCAGGGCATGGGTTGCTGGCTCTTAGAAGCACTGTGCTGGGTTGAACAGGGATGGCAGTTCTCAACCCATAAATGGTAGTGGAAACCTTCTAAATGAACAAACTTAAGAGGGGAAACTAGGAACATCCACATTTAAGGGACAAGTAGAAAAGTGGGAAACAAGGAAGTCAAGGTTGGAGAGGATCCAGGAGGTAGTCAGCAGTGCCACCCATCCAAATGAGACAATTGGGAGAAGGAGTTTGTTTAGATGGCACAATAAGAAAGTCTTTGACAACCCTGGGCAGAGACATTCCATCAAAGTGCAGAGGAATGAGGTCTTAGATTGCCAGAGGTAAGGGTGAAGTTATGGCTACTGGAGGCCGCAGAAATGGAGACAGTGAGAGAAGTTTACTGTGCTTTTTCCAGCTTCCTGAGCAGAGAAGCAGAAAGGGTCCTGACTGGCAAACTCCCGTGACCTGCTCTACACAGACATCGTGAGCATCATCACTCTGAACAGGACCCATTGACCTCATACCTATTGTTCTCTACTAGCCTCAACTTGAAGCCCTATTCTTTCTTTTAAACAGCATTTGTTGTCTTACATCAATTTGCATGGTCAAGAAAACTGTCCTTCGTCCCTTCAGGGTAATTGCTGCAAGGAGGAAGGAAGTGCAAGAGTCCTGCTGTTTTGTCAAATGTTTGCATGCTTTCATGATCACTTTCTAGTACCTAAATTTTGCCTGTGGCATCTTTAAAACACATTTCCATATTTTTATTGATAGAATTCACTTCTAACTTTCTCTTTTTAGCCATTTCTGTTAAAACCTCTTTTTATTCTCTTTTTAAAGTAAATTACTCTAAATAACAATAGGGGCTTAGAGCTGTATTTTTTTTTTATCTGAAAACATTTCTGAGGAAATTCAACCATGGCACCATGGGAATCCTTTTATTCATCTGATTTATTTAATTTATACATTTTTTTTTTCTTTTTTGTCAGATTCTGCTTCTAGAAGACTGCATTGAAGATCAGAATATTAATATGCTAAATACTTGTCATTTGCTTCCAGTGTATAGTTTAATAGGATAACAATACTTGTCTGGAAATACGTGAGTTTTTATGTCATCATGTGGTGTCTTGTTCTACCACACCACCATGTGATGCTAAACAATCAAAGATTTTCAAAGCATGCCTGTTAATGTCTTGTATGGGATGCTGCACTGTATGTGGCATAAGCAATGAAAGGAGTATGGTCCTTCTCTCCTATGAGTAATACAAAGTAACATTTGTAGATTGCTCTGTGGTTTATATGTGTTATCATGGACATTATCTCACTAGACTTGCAAAATAACTTTGTGGCATAAGAAGGGAGTTATTATTATTATCATTATTTATCAACTGCATTTTACTGAAAGGAATTCTGGGACGGTAGTGGTGCTGGTAGCAGCATAGCGTTTGAATCTCCCCAAGAAAAAATACAGAGTGACTAAGATAATAAAGCTTGAAATATCTACAACAAGACCAAGTGGCAAAGAATCCTCACAAACCCCCAAATACAAGCAGATTGGAGACACACTACACTACCAATAGCTAGTATAGAATCAGTCACTGTGCATGAGCAAGCAGAGAAAAAGAATGGGAACTTTTGATGACCTTAAGAAACTGATAACTCAAAAATTGCCCATAGATTTCCTTAAAAGAACAAACAACTCCTAAGCTTGGAAAGCTCAAGGGGTCAGTCAATTTTAGAACAGCCAAAATTAGAAGGGTTATTTTCAGGTACCAACATGGGCACCATGTTAAGATAGGATCTTGATGGAGCAGTGTGGGCCTGAGAACTCTCAAAGCAGATAACCAATGGAAGCACCCTTCAGAACAAGTTCCTCAGGGGGTCTGCTGAGAACAGAGTTCAAACTGACCAGAAGCTTCCCTAAAGGAAAAAGAAAGAAAAGCAAAAAGAGGAGAGTAATAGAGCCAGCAGAGCTTCAGAAGGAATTCAAAAAAATCTTCTGGTAATCCACCAGAAGAGTCAACATCAAGACATATTCTAATAAAACTATTGGACTTTAAAGTTAAAAAAAAATCGTTTCATTATCCAGGCAAGAAGACCATGCCATTGATAAGAAAAATAAATCAGAGTGACATCAGACTATTTGAAAACAACCTTTATGGCAGAGAACAATGGAGTTATCCTATTTATGATACTAAAGGAAAGAAAATGTGAGTCAAAGTTTTTATTAGAAGCCAAGCTGACATATGGAGGTTAAAGGCAAACTGTTGTGAATCTACAAGCACTTGGGGAACATTATTCCTATGATCACTTTCTGAGAAATTGACTAGAAAATAAGCTTCAGAAAACAAAGAAATGATCTAAGAGAAAAATCATGGTTATATGGGACACAGTATGGTACGTAATGGTTATGTGCTGTGACAATATAAATATATAGTATTCAAATAATGGAATGTGAAAGGGAAGAGTAAATAGAAAGTAGGATAAATGTGTTGATTGCCTTATTGGGATCAAAAGGATACTACTTCAAAATTAGATACTGTGGAAAAGTGGAGGACGAAAGGGTTCACAAGCTAATTTCAATATTATTCATGGAAGGCACTATAAAAAAAAGAAGAGAATAAGGGTATTTACAAAGGCATTAGTATATATGTAACTGTACTAGTTCTCCATTGCTGCTGTAACAAATAATAACCGATCTAGTGACTTAACCAATACAAATTTATTATCTTACAATTCCGGAAGTCAGAAGTCTGAAATGGGTATCACTGAGCTAAAATCAGAGTGTTGGTAGAGCTGCATTCCTGTCTGGAGGCTCTAGAGAAGAATCCGTTGCCTTATCTTTTCCAGCTTCTACAAGTTTCCCATATTCTTTGACTTGGGGCCTCCTTCCTCCATCTTCAAAGCTAGAAAGACAAGTTGAGTCCTTCTCACATTGCATCTCTCTGACCTTGCTGCCACCATCATTTCTCCTTCTCTGACTCTGACTCTTCTGCCTCCCTCTTCCACTTTTAAGGAGCCTGTAATATAATTACATTGGGCCCACTCAGATAATCCAGGATGATCTCCCTATCTTAAGGTCAGCTGATTAGGAACCTTAACAATTCTCCCTTCCTATGTAACAAAACATAGTCATAGATTCCAGGAATTAGGACATGGGTCTGAGTTTGCCAGGATGCTATGACAAATACCATACAATAGGTTAGCGTAAGCAATGGGAATTTATTGTCTCTCAGTTTCAGAAGCTAGAAGGCTTGCTGGCTACTAGAGCTGGTAGCATTCTGGTGCTGGCTTGCCAGCAATCCTTGGTGTTCCTTGGCTTTCCCATCACATGGTGATAACCTTCTCCTTTCTCTTCTGGGTCCTGGCTGACTTCCTCCTTCTCCCTGTGGCCTTCTTCCTATAAAGCCTTCAGTAATCTGGATTAAGACCTACCCTCATTCAGTTGGGCCACACCTTGACTAAAGATAACATTTTCAAGAGGTTTTATTCACAATGGGTTCACACCCACAGGAATGCAGGTTAAGATTAAGAACATGTCTAAATAAGGGCACGTAATTCAGTCTACCGCAGGGGTCATTATTTTGCCTATCACAGTAACTATATTCTTAGTTATTTTTTAAAAAACACAAATTTCCTAAATGTACCCCCTCAAAAAAATGTATCCCCCCCCCAAAAAAAAAAAAGAAAGAAGGCAAATAAAACAGAATATTAGGAGGCGGGGCAAGATGGCAGACTGGTGAGCTGTATGTTTTAGTTACTCCTCCAGGAAAGTAGGTAAAAAGCCAGGAACTGCGTGGACTGGACACCACAGAGCAATCTGTCTTTGGGCATACTTCATACAACACCCATGAAAACGTGGAACTGCTGAGATCAGCGAAATCTGTAAGTTTTTGCGGCCAGGGGACCCGCGCCCCTCCCTGCCAGGCTCAGTCCCGGGGGAGGAGGGGCTGTCAGCTCCAGGAAGGAGAAGGGAGAATTGCAGTGGCTGCTCTTATCGGAAACTCATTCTACTGATTCAAACTCCAACCATAGATAGACTGAGACCAGACACCAGAGACTCTGAGAGCAGCCAGCCCAGCAGAGAGGAGACAGGCATAGAAAAAAAACAACACGAAAAACTCCAAAATAAAAGCAGAGGATTTTTGGAGTTCTGGTGAACACAGAAAGGGGAAGGGCAGAGATCAGGCCTTGAGACGCATATGCAAATCCCGAAGCAAGGCTGATCTCTCTGCCCTGTGCACCTTTCCTTAATGGCCCTGGTTGCTTTGTCTATTAGCATTTCAATAACCCATTAGATCTCTGAGGAGGGCCGTTTTTTGTTTTTTTTTTTTTTTTTAAATCCTTTTTGCTTTTTCTAAAACAATTACTCTAAGAAGCTCAATACAGAAAGCTTCAAAGAATTGAAATTTGGGCACGTCAAGTCAAGAGCAGAACTAAGAGAGCTCTGAGACAAAAGGCAATAATCCAGTGGCTGAGAAAATTCACTAAACAACACAACTTCCCAAGAAAAGGGGGGTGTCCGCTCACAGCCACCATCCTGGTGGACAGGAAACACTCCTGCCCATCACCAGCCCCATAGCCCAGAGCTGCCCCAGACAACCCAGTGTGACGGAAGTGCTTCAAATAACAGGCACACGCCACAAAACTGGGCGTGGACATTAGCCTTCCCTGCAACCTCAGCTGAATGTCCCAGAGCTGGGAAGGGGGAGCAGTGTGAATTAACAGAGCCCCATTCAGCCATCATTTGAGCAGACTGGGAGCCTCCCAACACAGCCCAGCAGCCCAGAACTGCCCTGGGGGGACGGCACTCACCTGTGACATAGCACAGTCATCCCTCAACAGAGGACCCGGGGTGCACAGCCTGGAAGAGGGGCCCACTTGCAAGTCTCAGGAGCCATACGCCAATACCAAAGACTTGTGGGTCAGTGGCAGAGACAAACTGTGGCAGGACTGAACTGAAGGATTAGACTATTGCAGTAGCTTTAAAACTCTAGGATCATCAGGGAGATTTGATTGTTAGGGCCACCCCCCCTCCCCGACTGCCCAGAAACACGCCCCACATACAGGGCAGGCAACACCAACTACACACGCAAGCTTGGTACACCAATTGGGCCCCACAAGACTCACTCCCCCACTCACCAAAAAGGCTAAGCAGGGGAGATCTGGCTTGTGGAGAACAGGTGGCTCGTGGACGCCACCTGCTGGTTAGTTAGAGAAAGTCTACTCCACGAAGCTGTAGATCTGATAAATTAGAGATAAGGACTTCAACTAGTCTACAAACCCTAAAAGAACCCTATCAAGTTCAGCAAATGCCACGAGGCCAAAAACAACAGAAAATTATAAAGCATATGAAAAAACCAGACGATATGGATAACCCAAGCCCAAGCACCCAAATCAAAAGACCAGAAGAGACACACCTAGAGCAGCTACTCAAAGAACTAAAGATGAACAATGAGACCCTAGTACGGGATATGAAGGAAATCAAGAAGACCCTAGAAGAGCATAAAGAAGACATTGCAAGACTAAATAAAAAAATGGATGATCTTATGGAAATTAAAGAAACTGTTGACCAAATTAAAAAGATTCTGGACACTCATAGTACAAGACTAGAGGAAGTTGAACAACGAATCAGTGACCTGGAAGATGACAGAATGGAAAATGAAAGCATAAAAGAAAGAATGGGGAAAAAAATTGAAAAACTCGAAATGGACCTCAGGGATATGATAGATAATATGAAACGTCCGAATATAAGACTCATTGGTGTCCCAGAAGGGGAAGAAAAGGGTAAAGGTCTAGGAAGAGTATTCAAAGAAATTGTTGGGGAAAACTTCCCAAATCTTCTAAACAACATAAATACACAAATCATAAATGCTCAGCGAACTCCAAATAGAATAAATCCAAAAAAACCCACTCCGAGACATATACTGATCACACTGTCAAACATAGAAGAGAAGGAGCAAGTTCTGAAAGCAGCAAGAGAAAAGCAATTCACCACATACAAAGGAAACAGCATAAGACTAAGTAGTGACTACTCAGCAGCCACCATGGAGGCGAGAAGGCAGTGGCACGATATATTTAAAATTCTGAGTGAGAGGAATTTCCAGCCAAGAATACTTTATCCAGCAAAGCTCTCCTTCAAATTTGAGGGAGAGCTTAAATTTTTCACAGACAAAGAAATGCTGAGAGAATTTGCTAACAAGAGACCTGCCTTACTGGAGATACTAAAGGGAGCCCTACAGACAGAGAAACAAAGACAGGACAGAGAGACTTGGAGAACGGTTCAGTACTAAAGAGATTCGGTATGGGTACAATAAAGGATATTAATAGAGAGAGGGAAAAATATGGCAAACATAATCCAAAGGATAAGATGGCCGATTCAAGAAATGCCTTCACGGTTTTAACGTTGAATGTAAATGGATTAAACTCCCCAATTAAAAGATATAGATTTGCAGAATGGATCAAAAAAAATGAACCATCAATATGTTGCATACAAGAGACTCATCTTAGACACAGGGACACAAAGAAACTGAAAGTGAAAGGATGGAAAAAAATATTTCATGCAAGCCACAGCCAAAAGAAAGCAGGTGTAGCAATATTAATCTCAGATAAAATAGACTTCAAATGCAGGGATGTTTTGAGAGACAAAGAAGGCCACTACATACTAATAAAAGGGGCAATTCAGCAAGAAGAAATAACAATCGTAAATGTCTATGCACCCAATCAAGGTGCCACAAAATACATGAGAGAAACATTGGCAAAACTAAAGGAAGCAATTGATGTTTCCACAATAATTGTGGGAGACTTCAACACATCACTCTCTCCTATAGATAGATCAACCAGACAGAAGACCAATAAGGAAATTGAAAACCTAAACAATCTGATAAATGAATTAGATTTAACAGACATCTACAGGACATTACATCCCAAATCACCAGGATACACATACTTTTCTAGTGCTCACGGAACTTTCTCCAGAATAGATCATATGCTGGGACATAAAACAAGCCTCAATAAATTTAAAAAGATTGAAATTATTCAAAGCACATTCTCTGACCACAATGGAATACAATTAGAAGTCAATAACCATCAGAGACTTAGAAAATTCACAAATACCTGGAGGTTAAACAACACACTCCTAAACAATCAGTGGGTTAAAGAAGAAATAGCAAGAGAAATTGCTAAATATATAGAGACGAATGAAAATGAGAACACAACATACCAAAACCTATGGGATGCAGCAAAAGCAGTGCTAAGGGGGAAATTTATAGCAATAAACGCATATATTAAAAAGGAAGAAAGAGCCAAAATCAAAGAACTAATGGATCAACTGAAGAAGCTAGAAAATGAACAGCAAACCAATCCTAAACCAAGTACAAGAAAAGAAATAACAAGGATTAAAGCAGAAATAAATGACATAGAGAACAAAAAAACAATAGAAAGGATAAATATCACCAAAAGTTGGTTCTTTGAGAAGATCAACAAGATTGACAAGCCCCTAGCTAGACTGACAAAATCAAAAACAGAGAAGACCCATATAAACAAAATAATGAATGAAAAAGGTGACATAACTGCAGATCCTGAAGAAATTAAAAAAATTATAAGAGGATATTATGAACAACTGTATGGCAACAAACTGGATAATGTAGAAGAAATGGACAATTTCCTGGAAACATATGAACAACCTAGACTGACCAGAGAAGAAATAGAAGACCTCAACCAACCCATCACAAGCAAAGAGATCCAATCAGTCATCAAAAATCTTCCCACAAATAAATGCCCAGGGCCAGATGGCTTCACAGGGGAATTCTACCAAACTTTCCAGAAAGAACTGACACCAATCTTACTCAAACTCTTTCAAAACATTGAAAAAAATGGAACACTACCTAACTCATTTTATGAAGCTAACATCAATCTAATACCAAAACCAGGCAAAGATGCTACAAAAAAGGAAAACTACTGGCCCATCTCCCTAATGAATATAGATGCAAAAATCCTCAACAAAATACTTGCAAATCGAATCCAAAGACACATTAAAAAAATCATACACCATGACCAAGTGGGGTTCATTCCAGGCATGCAAGGATGGTTCAACATAAGAAAAACAATCAATGTATTACAACACATTAAAAACTCGAAAGGGAAAAATCAATTGATCATCTCAATAGATGCTGAAAAAGCATTTGACAAAATCCAACATCCCTTTTTGATAAAAACACTTCAAAAGGTAGGAATTGAAGGAAACTTCCTCAACATAATAAAGAGCATATATGAAAAACCCACAGCCAGCATAGTACTCAATGGTGAGAGACTGAAAGCCTTCCCTCTAAGATCAGGAACAAGACAAGGATGCCCGCTGTCACCACTGTTATTCAACATTGTGCTGGAAGTGCTAGCCAGGGCAATCCGGCAAGACAAAGAAATAAAAGGCATCCAAATTGGAAAAGAAGAAGTAAAACTGTCATTGTTTGCAGATGATATGATCTTATATCTAGAAAACCCTGAGAAATCAACGATACACCTACTAGAGCTAATAAACAAATTTAGCAAAGTAGCGGGATACAAGATTAATGCACATAAGTCAGTAATGTTTCTATATGCTAGAAATGAACAAACTGAAGAGACACTCAAGAAAAAGATACCATTTTCAATAGCAACTAAAAAAATCAAGTACCTAGGAATAAACTTAACCAAAGATGTAAAAGACCTATACAAAGAAAACTACATAACTCTACTAAAAGAAATAGAAGGGGACCTTAAAAGATGGAAAAATATTCCATGTTCATGGATAGGAAGGCTAAATGTCATTAAGATGTCAATTCTACCCAAACTCATCTACAGATTCAATGCAATCCCAATCAAAATTCCAACAACCTACTTTGCAGACTTGGAAAAGCTAGTTATCAAATTTATTTGGAAAGGGAAGATGCCTCGAATTGCTAAAGACACTCTAAAAAAGAAAAACGAAGTGGGAGGACTTACACTCCCTGACTTTGAAGCCTATTATAAAGCCACAGTTGCCAAAACAGCATGGTACTGGCACAAAGATAGACATATAGATCAATGGAATCGAATTGAGAATTCAGAGATAGACCCTCAGATCTATGGCCGACTGATCTTTGATAAGGCCCCCAAAGTCACCGAACTGAGCCATAATGGTCTTTTCAACAAATGGGGCTGGGAGAGTTGGATATCCATATCCAAAAGAATGAAAGAGGACCCCTACCTCACCCCCTACACAAAAATTAACTCAAAATGGACCAAAGATCTCAATATAAAAGAAAGTACCATAAAACTCCTAGAAGATAATGTAGGAAAACATCTTCAAGACCTTGTATTAGGAGGCCACTTCCTAGACTTTACACCGAAAGCACAAGCAACAAAAGAGAAAATAGATAAATGGGAACTCCTCAAGCTTAGAAGTTTCTGCACCTCAAAGGAATTTCTCAAAAAGGTAAAGAGGCAGCCAACTCAATGGGAAAAAATTTTTGGAAACCATGTATCTGACAAAAGACTGATATCTTGCATATACAAAGAAATCCTACAACTCAATGACAGTAGTACAGACAGCCCAATTATAAAATGGGCAAAAGATATGAAAAGACACTTCTCTGAAGAGGAAATACAAATGGCCAAGAAACACATGAAAAAATGTTCAGCTTCACTAGCTATTAGAGAGATGCAAATTAAGACCACAATGAGATACCATCTAACACCGGTTAGAATGGCTGCCATTAAACAAACAGGAAACTACAAATGCTGGAGGGGATGTGGAGAAATTGGAACTCTTATTCATTGTTGGTGGGACTGTATAATGGTTCAGCCACTCTGGAAGTCAGTCTGGCAGTTCCTTAGAAAACTCGATATAGAGCTACCATTCGATCCAGCGATTGCACTTCTCGGTATATACCCGGAAGATCGGAAAGCAGTGACACGAACAGATATCTGCACGCCAATGTTCATAGCAGCATTATTCACAATTGCCAAGAGATGGAAACAACCCAAATGTCCTTCAACAGATGAGTGGATAAATAAAATGTGGTATATACACACGATGGAATACTACGCGGCAGTAAGAAGGAACGATCTCGTGAAACATATGACAACATGGATGAACCTTGAAGACATAATGCTGAGCGAAATAAGCCAGGCACAAAAAGAGAAATATTATATGCTACCACTAATGTGAACTTTGAAAAATGTAAAACAAATGGTTTATAATGTAGAATGTAGGGGAACTAGCAGTAGAGAGCAATTAAGGAAGGGGGAACAATAATCCAAGAAGAACAGATAAGCTATTTAACGTTCTGGGGATGCCCAGAAATGACTATGGTCTGTTAATTTCTGATGGATGTAGTAGGAACAAGTTCACTGAAATGTTGCTTTATTATGTAACTTTCTTGGGGTAAAGTAGGAACATGTTGGAAGTTAAGCAGTTATCTTAGGTTAATTGTCTTTTTCTTACTCCCTTGCTATGGTCTCTTTGAAATGCTCTTTTATTGTATGTTTGTTTTCTTTTTAACTTTTTTTTTCATACAGTTGATTTGAAAAAAGAAGGGAAAGTTAAAAAAAAAAAAAAGAAAAGAAAAAAGACAAACAAGGAAAAAAAAAAAAAAAAAGATGTAGTGCCCCCTTGAGGAGCCTGTGGAGAATGCAGGGGTATTCGCCTACCCCACCTCCATGGTTGCTAACATGACCACAGACATAGGGGACTGGTGGTTTGATGGGTTGAGCCCTCTACCATAAGTTTTACCCTTGGGAAGACGGTTGCTGCAAAGGAGAGGCTAGGCCTCCCTGTATTTGTGCCTAAGAGTCTCCTCCTGAATGCCTCTTTGTTGCTCAGATGTGGCCCTCTCTCTCTGGCTAAGCCAACTTGAAAGGTGAAATCACTGCCCTCCCCCCTACGTGGGATCAGACACCCAGGGAAGTGAATCTCGCTGGCAACGTGGAATATGACTCCCGGGGAGGAATGTAGACCCGGCATCGTGGGATGGAGAACATCTTCTTGACCAAAAGGGGGATGTGAAAGGAAATGAAATAAGCTTCAGTGGCAGAGAGATTCCAAAACGAGCCGAGAGATCACTCTGGTGGGCACTCTTACGCACACTTTAGACAACCTTTTTTAGGTTCTAAAGAATTGGGGTAGCTGGTGGTGGATACCTGAAACTATTAAACTACAACCCAGAACCCATGAATCTCGAAGACAGTTGTATAAAAATGTAGCTTATGAGGGATGACAGTGGGATTGGGAATGCCATAAGGACCAAACTCCACTTTGTCTAGTTTATGGATGGATGTGTAGAAAAGTAGGGGAAGCAAACAAACAGACAAAGGTACCTAGTGTTCTTTTTTACTTCAATTGCTCTTTTTCACTCTAATTATTATTCTTGTTATTTTTGTGTGTGTGCTAATGAAGGTGTCAGGGATTGATTTAGGTGATGAATGTACAACTATGTAACGGTACTGTAAACAATCGAAAGTACAATTTGTTTTGTATGACTGCGTGGTATGTGAATATATCTCAATAAAATGATGATAAAAAAAAAAAAAAAAAAAAACAGAATATTGAAGGGGAAATTGAAGCTCAGAGTTAAGTAAGCAAATAATTGGTGGAGCCAGGGATCAAACCTAGAACTTCTGACTCCAAATCCCATGCTCTTTTTATTGCTTCACATGATAAAGTCCAAGGAGAGATGGTTGCCATCTAATAAGCAGTGGAATGGTGATTGTCAATCTCATTCTTATAAATAGGAGTGTCTAAAGATGGAGAGATATATGAATATAATCAGGATTAGTTTCCTGAAGAATGCAAAAAAACTAATTGAGGAAGGTCAAGGAGGTCAAGAGAAGCTGAAGGCATAGTTACTATCATCAAATATATAATGGGAATTTCATGAGGGATTAATTGGGTTGTTTATTTTCTTAGAAGACAAAAAATACAGCAGTGGACTTAATTTAAAACTGCAGGAAATTTAGATCTTCATTAGAAATAAAGTATTCTCTTTTAAGAGGAAAACACTGGAAGAAGTTTCTAATGGAGAAAATAGGGACTCTGTGCTGGAGAACCATGAGAAAAGAACAGAATAACAATTTCAGAAAGGCTGTGGCAATTCCTCAGCCTTGAAGTGAGGGGCAGGCTAGATGGATGATTTCCTAGGATCTCTCCTGATTCTAATAAGAGATGACAAGATTTTGAGCACAGGATAGAGAATATGTCACAGCCCAAACTCAAACTGCTGTGGTTTCTGACAGTCACTGGGTAATCTGGAAAGCTCATCAGACCAAACTGCAAAAGAAAACTTGGATGCCAAACATTTGGAAAGTTAATGCTGTTTGCTTTGAAGGGATTTGACAGTATAATGGAAGAAACACCTGCATTACTACTCCAGTCTTGGAGGAAGCACTAGGAGTTGTCAGAGCATGTTTCAGGTTTCGATCCTGATTCTGCTACTTATTAGATGAGTGACCTTAGGCAATTTACTAAACATCTCTGAGACTCAGTTTTCTCATCTATAAAATGGGGAATAATAATACATACCCCAAAAGGTTTTTAGGAGAATTAAATGTGGGAATCTAAGCCAAGTTCTTAAAGGTGGGCTTGCAACATGACATACATCCAGTAAATGATATTCTCTTTTTCCCAGGCAAACCATGGAAGAGACTGCATTTGATTTGGAATGTTTTCATAATCCCATGAAGGAGCCTCAGCAACACCTCCATCCTGGGGATTTGCCTTTCTAAGAATGTGTCGTCTGTGCCTATAGTTTCTCTTTCCCTACCACATTCCCAACTCCATCTCAAATTTACATTTGGGTAACCCTCCAAGAAACAGATGTTGGGCGAATCAGTCATGCTCCTATTCTCAATGATATGAAGAAAATGAAATAGACATGAAAAGATCATTCTACAATGACATGAAAGCATTATGAAAGGTGTGAGACCAGCCACCAGACTTTGTGGTACCCTTAGGGGCATAAGCTGCTTGGCAAGGTGCAGGTAGCAAATCCGAGCTAGAGATCTGTGATCACCTGTTAAGAGGGTCAGGATCTTTGTTCTCTTAGACGCAATTTAATCAGGTGCTCTGGGGGACAAATGCCTTACTGTTGTTAACCCAAAGGAGTGGCTCTATTGGTGGAAGGTGTGCTATTGGTAGTGATGCTTCTTTGACTAATTGGGTCCTTTTTCATTCTCAAGTTACCCTACTCCATTACTGACTGCACATAAAATGCACAGGGCTGCAATCCCTATGACTTCAGCCTAGAAAGGAGAATTCCAGGTCTGGTCAGCAGAAGGGGCATCTAGGATCAATGCAAGAAGCCTTACTGAACATGCCTGGCTACTATTTCTAGCCATGTTTTGGCTTCTTAGTACATATTGCTGAAGGTCATTTAGATAAGTGAATTATGGCTGACTGGGAACTAAAGAATCACAAATGACCACAGATTCTTCTGCTCCCATCAAGAGTTGTAGCCTATTTCTGCAGCCCATGAATTTTGGTCTTGTGATTTGCTTTGACTAACAGGGAGTTAGCAAATATGATGGAAGCAGAAGCTTGAAAAGTACTAGACCTTTCAGCTGAGGTCATTCTGGACCAGATAGCCCCAATCTGGTAGGCCACTGATCCTACACCAGGAGCAATTACAATCTGCTGGCCAGCCGCCTGTCTTATAAATAAAGTTTTATTGGAAAACAACCATGCTCATTCACTTACTTATGGTCTATGGCTGCTTTTACTGCTACATCAGTTAAGAGTTGAATAGTTGCAACAGAGAATGTGTAGCCCAGAAAGGCTAAAATATTTAATATCTGGCCCTTTACAGAAAAATAATTGTCAACCTTTGTCCTAAACACGTAAGTGAGACCAACCAAGACCAGCAGAAGAACCTCCCTAGCTGATTGCAACCCAAATTGCCAACCCACAGAATTATAAGCTAAAAATGGTTGCTTTAAGCATCTTAATTGTGGAGAAGTTTGTTGTGCATCAAAAGGTATCCAATACAGTCACACAAAGGCATCTTAGAGATAGATATTTGAGAATATGTAGCCAAAGGAAGCTTCAGGAGAAGTCAGATGAGGGTGAATTAAGAAAGCCAGCACAATATTTTTGGTTTTAGCCTTTAACAATGTTTTGGAAGAGGGAATTGATTTATTTTCATAATATCCCTGCATACTGTTTACGACCTGAAAAAAGAGTAATTTGTCACAAGAGTTATACATACAATTCCACACCAAACATCTATCATTCCATCTCTGTGTTGTGTGCTGGCAGAGAGTTTAGACTTATTAAATAACTGGATGGTACATTCATAGGAGTTATCAGAGAATTTGAAAATAAAGACTCTCGGATATTAAATCTTAACAAAACTTTTGCTGTAATGATGAGACTTTGCTTTTCCTGATAACTAAGAAAATGGACATACTGTCATTAAGTTGCTGCACTCTCCCATCAGAATGCACCTAATCCATAATTAAACACAGGCTATGTGGTGGTTTTTAAATCTGCCAAGAAAACATCTTTATTGTGGCAAGAAGAAAGTTTTTTTACTCTCAAAGAGCAGATGCATTATTTCTGTTTCAGCAATTAGAACTATACTCCTCTCACCCCATAAAACCAGCGTTCCAAACTCTGAAAAATAGAACACCTTTGGAGAAAAGGTTACTTCATCACATCTGGATACAAATTACTAATAACTGATTTATCATTCCTTGCATCTGTTTTGAAAAATTCATGTAATCATAGTGACCACATGTGCATAAAAGGCCCAAAAACAACTGAATATTTTTTGTTAGCTGGTTGATTTCTTAAACTTACATTTATCAAGGTTTATGTGAGGAAATAAGGAATTGTGATTATCTCCACTGTATGAAGGAATTAAAGCCAAGAGTTACATAGAGCCATTTCATGGATCACCATCAAATCTAAGTTTGGTGCACACAACTTCCTGACACCCAGACCTTGATCAAACTATACCTTCTTTTTTTCATGAAAATTCTAAAAGTTATTAACATTGTAAAGATGTTATACCATTAATTATTATGCTCTTGATTCCTGTGACACTTTTCCCATGAAAATATATAATTCACATGATCAACACAACCTTTTACTCTTTAATTAAACTGCAGACTAAATGTAGTTTTCTTCATCGGTTAGGTGCTGCCTTGTTCAGTTTGTGATAAATTGTCAGCACTGTTTTGCTGTTCTAATGAACTCAGGGTATTTGAAATCACTAGACAATATTTCACATAATGTTTTTCAGCCTCAATTTTAATTTAAACAATTTCAAAGAAGACAGAGATATAGCATCTTAAGGGCCTTATCCCAAAAGACTTTTCTCTGTAAACAGAAAAAGACTCCTTCATAATTATAAATTTGTCATCAGAGCTAATATAAGCAGTCATGGGAAAGTCACTGTGAGACATACATTATGCCTGAAGAAATTATTTGATGACAAAGTAGAAATTCTAATTTAAAAATAAAAAGTCATCTACAACACTCTGTAAAAGCCCCTTGCTTCTGCAGTTCCCTGATATTTATTGCTAGAATATTGGTAAATAGGGAATAGTAGGTACAGGCATTTTTGCTGTCTTGGACGTGTTTAGACACAGGTAAATCTAAAAAATTAATAGCCCTATTTGTAAAATATTTTCAAGCCTAAACAAGTATTTAGCCAAGTACTCAACTATTTGTCCTTCCTTTCTTAGTTCATCTTTATCTTTGTGAGAGACAAAGCAAAACAAATAAGTTAAACTTCCATCAATGTCATAGAAATCAAATATATCCTGATTGATCCAGAGGCATAAATCTTCTCTTTGAGATGGATAATACGTGGGCAAGCATCCAGTTAATTGGAAGACTGCTGCCAGAGAAATGAACTGATCATATAGTCGTCTGCTTTTGCAATGGGCACACCTCAATTTGCAGGTTAAAGCTGCTTGTGTGTGCATATGTGGCACAGGCATCTTTGTTCTAGATGTGACATGTCATGGTAGATGAAAACAAATAATCTTGCTGGCTACTATGACTTATTATGTAAAAATATGATGAAGATTTTGGTAATTTCATATTCATTAAATCATGACAGTTCTCTTCTCCTACTTGCAAAGTCAGCTAAAAGGTACAGTCATTATATGATTAAGCATGGTGACTAAGAAAATGGGAGTCATAGGAGGCTTAATGGATGGAAAAAAAACATTTAACCCAACATTGAAATCTCTGAACAAAGTAAACCCAAGGAATATTCACCCACAATAGTGAAATTTTCCTCTATATTCTCTGCAATTTTTAGATGACTTCATTCTCTTCTCTATTCTCTTCTGTTTTTTAAGGACTTAATCCATTTGTTGAATCATATTCCCATTTCTTGCCTTCCTCCCATTCCTTCACTCAGAAATCATTTCCCCATGAGAAGGGCACAAATGGCTGAGACAAGTTTTGGGCAATAGGAAGGATCAGAGCAAATAACTAGCTATTTGCAGTCATAAGAGGAACTAAATGCTATGCTACCATAAATCAGTGTCCCTGTCTAGAACAAGACAAAGAGAAGACTTTATACATGTGTTCATAGATTTTGTATATTTATGAAGATTTTATATATTTATAAATGTATTTTATACATTTCATCTTCAGCAGGACAAGCACCATTTTCATCCTCCTCCTCCTCCTCTTCCTCCTCCTCCCCCCCCCCTCCTCTGCCGTATAAATGAAATATAGCATCAGGGTGGGTTGGACTGGAAACCAGGAGGTTTCTGGTTCCACTCTGACCCTGCCTACATTGGAGAGGTCCCTTCAACACTTTGGGTCTTGGCTTACCTCTCTAGGAAGTGGCCAGTGAAGTGCTGGTGCAGAAGAAGGTATATAAGATCTCTTTTATGTCTGAAATTTCATGATGACCTTAGCCTTAGGCAACATAAGAAAGACTGGAAGTTATTCCAGGAATATTCCTGCTGGTCCCCAGCTCACTTGTTATACTGTTGCATTCTGCTACTAGTTCGTTCCTTTGGGTGAAGGAAGGCATTGCTCTTCTAAGCATTCTGTTAGGAATATTACTTTTGGGAGGAGCCAATAAATAAATGATAATGTGCTATAATCACCTTCAGGATTGGTTTTCTATTTTTCCAGAGTGTAACTCCATAATTTCAATGTGCATCCCTTCCATCATTCAGAAGAAACATCTATTGAGTCCTTAGTCCATGAGATTTATTTACTGCTAACAGCAACAATAATAATAGCTACAATTTATTGAATACTTACTAAATGATAGGTTTTTCATGTCCACTATTTCTAACACTTAGCAAAACTAGTAAGTGGGTATTTTTATCTTCATTTTTCAGGTAAAATCCTGAGACTCAGTGAAATTTATTAGCTTCTCCAGAAGCTCACAACAAGTAAATTTGAACTCCAGTCTATTTGATAGCACTTCTTCCATCTCTCAGTTGCACTACTACAGAATTGATTCTGACAAAGATATTAATCTTAGGGACCTTGCAGACTAGTAAGTGAGCGATGAGAATATAAATGAAGTAGACATGATGAGGCCCAGAAGGACGGAACTCTTTTCTGGGAATTCAAAAGAAGGGCTCCAATAGAGATTCAAGAACACCAGGCTATTGCCCAGATGTTTTATCACTAATGAGGTTCTCTCATTAGTCCTGGAAGATGAAGAAAATATTGGCATTATTAATAATAATCATGATTCCTAGACCATGGAATTTGTGGCCTTTATAATTTATCTGTTAGACATCCCAGGGCATGCCAAACATGAAATCTATTTTTAAATAGCCCTTATAAGAAACTTTAAATCCATCTTGAGAATTAACACCTCTAATTGTTTTCCGATTATAAAATTAATATGGATTCCTTGTTGAGATTTTGGAAAATATAGAGAAGTTTGAGGAAGAAAATGCAGTCTACACTCCTATTATCAGCAATAATAATCACTAATGCATTTGTAAATATCATCTTACTCATTATTTCCATGAAATTTGAACATAGTTGAGTATTTACCTTATCTTCAATTTTGTTCCTGTTTTTAAAAATTAATAGCTATATTTTATCTCTCAATTCTTCATAAAAATTTATCAATGTAGCATATCATTTCATTATTTGACTATATCTTCATTATTTAATCAATATTAGATTGTTTTCAAATTTTTATAAATTGAACTTGTTTATTTGCAAATAAACTTTTGTGTTTAGAATTGTTATTGCTTAAGATATCTTCCCAGAAGTGGAATTATAGGCTCAGAAGAGAGGAACACTTTTAAGATTGCTGATAACATTGCCAAATTGCTTTCAGAAAGGGAATTCTTATTTTTATTTCTACAGGCAGTATTGATAAGTACTCATTTTATTCTCCCTGCTTTGCCAAGTTGAGGTTTTATCTTTTCTTAATCTTCTATAATTTGATAGGTAAAGACAGATTCTCACTGTAACTTTTAGTTTGCAGTTATTTGATTACTGCAGTGTTCAGTAGTTTACCACAAACTTATTTAGTAATTGTATTTTCAATTCTGGGAGTTATATGCTCATAATTCATGTTCATTTGGATTTTGGGATCCTATTCATTTTCTTACTACTTTCCATTTTTCTTTAATTTACATGAAAGTTATCAGCACTGTCTAAAATGTTTGTTGAAAATATTTTTCTCATCTTTTCTCATTTATTTTATTAATAATTCTCCATATGTAGTTTTTTATTTTCATCAGATCTCTATTCCCTGTTTTCTAACAGATTTAAATTTAAACTTAAAAACTCTGTCTTTTTTTGTATGTGCTTGGTTTTTGATTTGCAGTTAATTCTTTACTCCAACTGAAATTTATTTCAAATATTGTGTGTGGCAAGGCAAGAAATTGATTTTTTTCCCAAATAGCTAAATAATTCTCCAGATAATTTCATTGATTGATCCCTCCTTTTGACAACTGATTCATGGTGCCATCTTTATGATAATTAAATGTTCATTTGTCAATGATACATATATCTATGATTGATTGATATGTCAAAGAATGCTTGCATCAGTCAAAAATAGCTTTCAATGATTACTCCTTTATGATGCATATTAAAATATGTTTATTTTGGATTCCTGTTTCCATTCAAAAGGGAATAACAAGGACCTAAATCAGTTTTTAATAGAAAAGAATATATGAAACAATGGTTCTCAAAATTGGATATCAGGCACTGCACGGGGTCTCCCTGAGTTGAGTTTTCAGAATAGAGTACCAAAGAAGAGTTAATACACAAAGAGAGCTTTCTAGAAATCTGCAGAAGTTTCCCTCAACTCTTGAGCTGAGAGTTCCTTAGCACATGTGTGTAAGAGGTTGGGAAAGGAACCACCCAAAAATAACATAGGGAAAAATCTCCAGAACTCACACAACATCAGGAATAGTTTGTGTTCCTATTAACCAGAGAGGAAAATTCATAATTCACAGGGCATTATGTGAAATATTCACATGGGTAATGAGTGAGTAGTGGGGCAAAATCAGACCTTGACTAAAGGCTACTCATATCTCATCTAACAATGCTTAAAAACCAAGCTTGAAAATAATCAAAATGTTTCCAAATATCTTAACTGCATCACAGAACAAAGCTCAAGAAAATTTTTTTAGGGAGACAAAAATACTCAGCCTTCAATAAAGTAAAATTCACAATGTTTAGCAACCAATCAAAAATTATCAGGCATGCAACGATTCAGGGAAGTATGACCCATAATGAGGAGAAAAACCAATCAATCAAAACATATCCACAAGTGACAGAGAAGACAGAATTCGTAGACAAGGACATTAAAACAGTTATTATAACTATATTCCATATGTTATAGAAGATGGATGGTTGAGTGTGTGAAATAGAGATGTGGAAGAAATAGAAAAGACCTAAATGGAATGTTAGAGATAAAAACTTCAATATCTGAGATGACAAATACTCTATATGGTATTAATGGCAGATTGGATATTGTAGAAGAAAAGGTTGCTGAATTTTAAGACACAGCAATTATAACTACCCAAAATGAAACACAGTGAGAAGAAGGACTAAAATGATATATAACAGAGCATCAGTGAGGTGTGGGACTACTTCAAGTGACTTAATATGTGTGTAATTGGGATCCCCAAAGGAGAAGAGGAAAAAGGGGATAGAAAAAAATAGAAGAAATGAAGTTTAAAAATACCCAATTTTGGTGAAAACTATAAACCCACAAATCCAAGAAGCTCAGTGAATGCCAAACACAAGAAGCAGGAAGTAAATGACATAGATTCACATCAAAATCAAATTGCTTGAAACCAGAGACGAAGAGAAAACTTTGATAGCAGCAAGAGAAAAATGGCACATTACATACAGAAGAACAAAGATAAGAATGAAACAGACTTCTTGCTAAAAACAATGCAAACCAAAAGGTAGTGGAGCAACATCTTTAACGTGCTGAAAGAAAAAAAAAGTCAACCTGAAGTTCTATACTCAGAAATAATATATTTCATAAGCAAAACCAAAAAAGACATTTTCACACATATAAATGCTAAAAGAATTTGTCATCAGCAGACTAGTACTACAAGAAATGATAAATAAGGTCCTTCAGGCAGAAAGACAATGATACCAAATGGAAATCTGGTAAATAAAAAAAGTTCCTTTTTCTTATTTATTAAAACTCTTTATAAGATAATTATTTAAACAAAAATAATAAACATACTATGAGTTTTATAGCATATGCATAAGTAATTATAGAACAATAGTAGCACAAAAGCTGCGAGGAAGGAACAGAAATATACTCTTGCAAAGTTTGTATGCTATTTGTGAACTGGTATTATGTTACTTGAAGGTGGAGTAGGATAAGTTAAATATTCATGCTAAAATTGTAAAGGAACCACTAAGAACTATAGGGAATAAGCAAACAAAAGAGATAAAACTAAATCACAAAAAATACCCAATTACTTCAATGAAGGCAGTAAAAGAAGAAAAGGGAACAAAGTGCAAATGGGATAAATAGAAAAACAATTACAAAATGGTAGATTTAAATGGCTTATGAATTGCAATTAAAAAGCAGAGGTTGTCAGATTGTATTTAAAAAAAAAGCAAGACCTAATTTTATGCTGACAACAAGACAACTCGTTAAAATATATAGAGAAAAATAGCTTGAAAGTAAAAGCATGGAAAATATATACCATGTTAACACTAATCAAAGAAAGCTTGAGTGGCTATATTAATATAAGCAAAATAACTTTCATAGTCAAGAAAGAAGAATTTCATATTAATAAAGGTAAAAATTCATTAAGAGTACATAACACTTAGCCTCAAAGTATGTGAACTAAATGCTGAGAGAATAGCAACAAGAATTAGACAAGAAAGACAATTCCACAATTAGAGTCAGACCCATCATTCAATAATTGATAGAACAAAGAGATAGAAAACCAGTAAGAATATAGAAGATGTATAAAACACTATCAAGATGGCGGCATAGAGAGGAGTGGAAGCTAAGCAGTCCCCCTGGAACAACTACAAAAAACCAGAAACAACTAGTAAATAATCCAGAATAACTGCGGGGGGCCAAACGAGACCATCCACTCATCATACACCAACCTGAATTGGGAGGAATGCCCGAGAACACAGCATAAAATCTGTAAGTAAAACCTGTGGAACCCGGTCGGAAGACCCCCTCCCCCACAGCCCGAGCTGCGGAGCCGCGTGGTGCCAGAGAGAAGCTCTCTCCCAGCAAGCGAATACGGCTCAGCTGAGCTCCAACTGGGGTTTTAAGTAGCGAGTGTGAACTGCTCACTACAGGTACGCAGCCCCAAAAAACAGACAGAGGCTTTGGGTGACGACTGACCTGGGAGAGCCGGAGGGTCGCCTTGACTGGGTCTGAAGGGGACTATCTGTTTCTTTTTCGGCTCAGTGGAGAAAGCCCCAGTCATTTTAAGTTTCCAGGGCTGTGACTCAGGGAAGGGCAGAGACAGCACAAGCAGAGAGAGAGACCATTGAAATGCTAATGACCTCCACCTGGGGGCTCTGTCTTCTCTAGGAGGAAAGGGGTGGGGCCCTTTCCATTCAGAACCAGACCCCAGAGCCTGGGGGAACACAGTCACACCTCCTCACACCAGTCAAGAATTATAGGCTAACAGGCGTCACCTGCTGGGCAGAAAAGCACAGTGACCCGAGGCATCAAAGGGTGGAGCAATTTTCTAAGACACACCCGCAGGGAAACCAGATACTGAATATTTCTTCCCTCTGGGACCTGAGCCTGTTCTGGTCTGGGAAAACCTGATTTGGATAACCAAGGAAACCATGCCTAGACAACAGAAAATTACAACCTACACTAAGAAAAACAAAGTTATGGCCCAGTCAAAGGAACAAACGTACACTTCAACTGAGATACAGGAATTTAAACAACTAATGCTAAATCAATTCAAAAAGTTTAGAGAAGATATTGCAAAAGAGATAGAGGCTGTAAAGGAAGCACTGGACCTGTATACGGCAGAAATCAAAAGTTCAAAAAACCTACTGGTAGAATCTGTGGAAATGAAAGGCACAACACAAGAGATGAAAGACACAATGGAAACATACAACAACAGATCTCAAGAGGCAGAAGAAAACACTCAGGAACTGGAGAACAAAACACCTGAAAGCCTATACACAAAGGAGCAGATGGAGAAAAGAATGAAAAAATATGAGCAACGTCTCCGGGAACTCAAAGATGAAACAAAGTACAATAATGTACGTATCATTGGTGTCCCAGAAGGAGAAGAGAGGGGAAAGGGGGCAGAAGCAATAATAGAGGAAATAATTAATGAAAATTTCCCATCTCTTAAGAAAGACATAAAATTACAGATCCAAGAAGCGCAGCGTACTCCAAACAGAAGAGATATGAATAGGCCTACGCCAAGACACTTAATAATCAGATTATCAAATGTCAAAGACAAAGAGAGAATCCTGAAAGCAGCAAGAGAAAAGCAATCCATTACATACAAAGGAAGCTTAATAAGACTATGTGCGGATCTCTCAGTAGAAACCATGGAGGCAAGAAGGAAGTGGTGTGATATGTTTAAGATACTGAAAGAGAAAAACCACCAACCAAGAATCCTGTATCCAGCAAAGCTGTCCTTCAAATATGAGGGAGAGCTCAAAATATTTTCTGACAAACAGACAATGAGAGACTTTGTGAACAAGATACCTGCCCTACAGGAAATACTAAAGGGAGCACTACAGGGTGATAGAAGACAGGAGTGTGTGGTTTGGAACACAATTTTGGGAGATGGTAGCACAACAATGTAAGTACACTGAACAAAGGTAACTATGAATACGGTTGAGAGAGGAAGATGGGGAGCACGTGAGACACCACAAGAAAGGAGGAAAGATAATGACTGGGACTGTGTAACTTGGTGAAATCTAGAGTATTCAACAATTGTGATAAAATGTACAAATATGTTCTTTTACGAGGGAGAACAAGCAAATGTCAACCTTGCAAGGTGTTAAAAATGGGGAGGCATTGGGGGAGGGATGCAATCAGCATAAACTAGAGACTGTAACTAATAGAATCATTGTATTATGCTTCCTTTAATGTAACAAAGGTGATATACTAAGGTAAATGCAGATAAGAGGGGGGGATAGGAGAGGCATGTTAGACACTTGACATTGGTGGTATTGTCTGATTCTTTATGGTGGGTAATGTCCATGATCAACTGTACAAATACTAGAAATCACTTCATGAACCAGAACAAATGTATGACAATACAATTAGAAGTTAATAATAGAGGGGCATATAGGAAAGAACTATATACCTATTACAAACTATATACTACAGTTAGTAGTATTTCAACATTTTTTCATAAACAGTAACAAACGTACTATATCAATACTAGGAGTCAACAATTGAGAGGGGTTGGTTAGGGATAGGGGAGGATTAGAGTTTCCTTTTCTTTTTTTCTTTTTTCATCTTTCACTTTATTTCTTGTCTGGAGTAATGAAAAGTTTCTAAAAATTGAACAAAAATTAAGTGTGATGGATGCACAGCTGTATGAGGGTACCCAGGGGCAAGTGATTGTACACTTTGGATCTTTGGATAATTGTATGGTATCTGAACAATCTCAATAAAAATGAAAAAAAAAAAAAAAAAAAAAAAAAAACACTATCAAGCAACTTGACCTAATAAACATTTATAGAACACTACACCCAACAGCATCAGAATACATATTCTTTTCATACGTCCACAGAATATTTACCTTATCTAGCACATGGACAATGTGCCAAAAAAACCACTTCAATAAATATTTGGAAACTGAATAGCACACTTCTAAGTAACTCATGAGTCAAAAAAGAAATCAAAGGGGAAATTAGAAAACATTTTAAACTTAACAAAAATGAAATTGCAGCATATCCAAATTTGAGGGATGTAGCTAAAGCAGTACTTACTGGGAAATTTATAGTGTTAAGCACTTATATTACAAGGATAATAAATCTGGAGTGTGTTATTTTATTTTGGCTGGCAATACAAGTTCAAAATAAACATGCTTTAATATGCATCATAAAGCTTCAATAATTAAGAGTTTTCACTTATTATTAATGCAAGAATTCCTTGACAATCAATCATTGATAGATAATCATATAATGTATCATAAACGTGGCACCATAAATCAGTGGCCAAAGGAAGAAAGTTCTACCTTAAGAAACTAGAGTGAAAGAACAACAAATTAAAGCCAAAATACATAAATATATACATGAATATCTTAATTACCTTGATTGTGGTGATATTTTATAGGGTGTAAACATAATTTAAAAATTATCAAATTATACTTTAAATAAGAGCATTTTATTGTATAACTATACCTCAATAAAGCTGTAAAAATGTTTATTTTATTTTATTTTGTTTCTCTTATTTGTAATTCCAGATATATCAAATAATGGTAAGGTCAGGCTAACAAAAACATTATATTGAAATTTTGATTGGAAATGCATTAAGTGAATATCTTTACTTATGAGAAATTGACAACTTTTTGGCATTCAATTTTCCATTGATGAATGTAGCATGCTACCCCGTTTACTCTATTATTGCATGTCTTGCTCATTTCCCCCTCTTTCAAAATATAATTTTGGAGTAGGTAATACACCATTATATCATATGTATAAAGTCTCCTTGTCCTCCACCCCCTTCTTGTGTATCTTTCCAGAGATATTTTGTGCACATATAAGCATATTTGGATATGTATATTGATGTTTTTCTTTTTCATAAAAATGGCAGCATATTATTAATCCTGTTCTGCACTTTGATTTTTTTTTTACTTTTAAATTAATATATCTTGAAGATATTTCCAAATGAGTTCATAAAAATCTTCCTTATTCTTTCAATGGTTGCATAGTATTACATTGTTTTGTGCACCATAATTAATCTAACCAACTCCTATGGATGGGTATGTAGGTAATTTTTAACATTTTGCTATTACAAATAGCACTGTGATGACTACTCTTGTAGATGTATCATTTTGCCTGGCTATTAGTATCATGGATTAAATTCTAGAATTAGAATTTCTAGATCAGAATGTACATATGTAATTTTGTTAGATATTACCAAGTTGCTCATTTATAGAGTTTTGCCAAGTTTCAGGTTTTTTAAGTTCTTTTTTTCATTTTACTTTTGAATGTGAGTCTTTCTTATTTTTCTAATTATCAACTGTTCTTTTTTTACCACTCACATAACAAACATTAATTTTACAAAAGTCTGAAAATTCAAGTAAGCAAACAAAACAAAACAAATTATAGTTCTCACTAGCTATGACAGGTATACAAGAAAGCTAGTACTTTTGTATATTTTTTATTGCTCCCCTGCAGTAAATTTGCTCATTAATTATAATAAATTTCTAGTTGATATCCTTGTAATTTTTAGGAAAATATTACATATTCTCTCAATAATGGTAATTTTAACTCTTTTCGTTAAATGCTCTTTTTTTTATTTTTTAAGTACCCCATTATGGAAGCTATACTGACTAGGATTTAAAGCAGATATTCTCAACTCTCTTTTATTAAGATAAAAAATTTAGGGATATGTTCTTTTATTTCTTGGGTGACCATCATAGAGGGAAACCACATAGTTTTTTTTAATTGGCTTTAACTTCTTCCTGATTTCTTCCTCTGTCTCCTTTTTTGCTTTCTATTTTCTGCCTCTTAGCACAAATAGGTTTAAAACAACACAATTTTTTTCCTTACAATTCTGGAGGTAAGAAGTCTGAAATCAGTTTCACTGGGATAAAGTCATGGTGTTGACAGGGCTGGTTCCTTCTAGAGGCTATGAGAGGAGCATTTGTCTCCTTGCCCTTCTTCAGTTTCTAGTGGCTGCCTGTAATTCTTGGCTTGTGATTCTTTTCTCCATCTTCAAAGCACATCACTCCAATCTCTGCTTCTGTCATCACATGGACTTCTCTTCTGTAATCAAATCTCCCTCTGCCTCCTTTTTATATGTTCACCCTTATAGAGCCCACCTGGATAATCCAGGTTAATCTTTCCATCTCAAGTTCTTTATCACATCTGCAAAGACTCCTTTGCCACATAAGTTAGCATTCACAGGTTCTGGAGATTAGGGCACAGATATCTTTGAAAGCCACTGCTTAGCCTATCATAAATCTCTATTTATTTTCATTACCTCTTCACTAACACATGCACATCCACACACATACACCCACACACTTATTTTTAAAACTGTAACCTTAACTCGTTTAGTATCATTGGGTAAGTTGAAGTGCCTGAGATTGAAAAAAAAGATGAACTGTATATGATAAAAAGTAAGAAGTGATTAAAAAGAGAAAACAATCTCAATAAATATATCTTTATTTATACGGAAAATAAAATGCCACAAATTGTTGTGTGGACTTGAGCAGGTATTGAGCATCATCATCATAGTACTATTATTAGAATTTTCCTTCCGCCTCTTTTTCTTCACAACAAATTCAAACGCATGGAAATTTGAAAGGAGAATGCATTTGCAAAAAGCCATGGTCCTAATTAGTCAATTCTCTTTGACTGAGAAAAAGTTGAAAAATATTTTATTTAAAATTTCACATTATAACACAAATAACAAACAATTCTATTGTTAATAATTTATAGTCTCATTCCAATGCAGTTAGAGAACATACTTTGTATGCTTTCATTCCTTTTAAATTTGTTTTATGGTCCAGAATATGGTCTATCTTGTTTAATATTCTACTTACACTTGAAAAAATGTGTATTTTGATGGTTTATGGTGCAGTTTCTATAAATGCCAATTAGGCCAAGTTGGTTGATGGCATTGTTCAAGACTTCCATATCCTTAATAATTTTTATCTACTTATTCTATTCAGTTTTTTAGAGAGGAAAATTGAACTAGCCAACTATAATTGAGGCTTTACCTATTTTTTTTTTTTTCAGTTTTTGCTTTGAGAATTTGCTTTTAGTATTTTTGCTTTGGCTTTTTTTTGCTTTAAGTATTTGAAGCTGTTATTAGGTGCATATATATTTATGATTATTACATCTTCTTGATGAATTAACCTCATTAATATTATGTAATATCTCCCTTTATCCCTGGTAATATCCCTTGTTTTGAAATCTATCTTGCCTAAAATTAAAATAGACACTTCAGCTTTCTTTTGATTAGTGTAAGCATAACATATATTTCTTCCATCCTTTACTTTTATCTATGTCTTTATATTTAAAATTGGTTTCTTGTAGACAACATACAGTTAGATTTTGCTGTTTATCTCAAATTTTATCATCTCTGTCATTTAATTGGAGAGTGTATGCCATTTGTATTTAACGTAATTATTAGTATTTTGGGATTTTAAATATACCATCTTTCTATTTTTTCTGTTTGTTCTATCTGTTCTTTGCTCCTTTTTTTCATCTTTTCCTGCTTCTTTTGTATTGAGTATTTTTAGGATGCCATTTTGTCTCCATCATTGGCTTATTAATTATATATCTTTCTTTTATTTTTATTGGTTGTTCTAGGACTTATATTATGCATCCTTAACTTATCACAGCCTACCTTCAAGTAGTATTATATTATTTCACCTATAGTATAAGAAAACAACATTATATGTCCATTTCTCCCCTCCCATCCTTTGCATCTTTTTCATACATTTTATTTCTGCACATGTTATAAACACCACAATACATTGCTGCTATTGTTATTTTAATAACAATATTATTAATTATTTGAGATTAAATACAAGAAGACATTCTCTTTTATACTTACCAATGTTTTACCATTTCTGCTGTTCTTCATTTATTTAGGCGGATCCAAATTCCCATGTGGCATCATGTCTGTTCTGCCTGAAGAACTTCATTTACCATTTCTTAAAGTGAATATCTATTGACAATGAATTTTTTCAGCTTTTATCTGTCCAAAAATATCTTTATTTGACCTTGTTTTAAAGATTTTTTCACTGGGTATAGAATTCTTAAGGACAAGCTTTTTTTTTTTTTCCCCAGTACGTCAAAGATGTCACTCCATTATCTTAACTTGCATAGTTTCCAAAGTCTGTTGTAATTTTGTCTTTATTCTTCTCTGTGCAATGTTTTCTTTGTTTCTATGCATGCCTTCAAAATTTTTTCTTTATCTTTAGCCTTGAACAGTTTGACTGTGATGAGCGTAGGTGTGTTTTTCTTATATTTATCCTCCTTGTGGTCTTCTGGGCTTCTTGGGTCTTTAATTCTGGGTCTTTTGTTAGTTTTGGAAACTACTAGGTAATAGTCTCTTTAAATATTTATTCTGACCCAATTTCTTTCTCTTTATGAGATTCCATTTACTTGTATGTTTATACCACTTTATATTGACTCGCTTCTCTTGGGGGCACTGTTTTGTTGTTGTTGTTTGGTCTTGTTTTAAACTTTTATTTGTGTTTCAATTTGTATAATTTCTATTGACCTGTATTCCATTAACTGATTCTTTCTTTTGTTGAATCCATTCTGTTGAAAAGTCCATCAAAGGAGTTTTTCATCTCTGATATGTTTCTCTTTTTGACCATTTCTATTTTATTGTTTTTTAATAGTTTCCATATGTCTGATGAAATTCACCATTTGTCATGCTTATTTTTAACCTTTACACTAGATCATTTAACTAATCATAGTTACTTTAAAGTCTTTTCTTATATTCCTAACATCTAGACAGTGGGTAATTTCTTTCTGCTCATATTTTTAAAACTTAAATTCCTGACATTTTGTGTAAAAGAATAGTAGAAATTGAGGTAAATAGTACTTACTTTAGGAAATGCCTTGCGTCAGGCCACTAGTGTGTGGGTTGAGTCAGTCTAGTCAGTAATTGAACTGAGTATGGATTTTTTGTTTGTATTGTGACCTTCAGTTCACTACAGACTTCAGATTTCCCTGTTGATGGACTCCTGTTGTCTTGTGCCAAATATGAAGCACAGCATCCTGCCAAGATTTTCTGTGTCCCTACTGCACACTCAGCTTTTATCAGGTCCTGTATGCCTGTGTCCACATAAGGCAACTCTCTCCATGCTTGTGTTCCAGGCCCCAGTACTCTATCACTGTTACTGAGGTTAAGACTCATGTGGGAAATGGGTTTCTCAGTTCTCCTTCTCTAACCTCAGTCTTAGGCCATATTCATGTCAACCTTGAAGGATGGGATTTTTCCACCTCTCTCCAAAAACCATAGAAATTCTGCCTTGTAAAGATGGTAGATCTTTGATGAGAGCAAGTTTCCTGCTCTCCTTCAGTGGCAACAGATCTCTGCTTTGTTTCAGTATAGAATCCTGGGCTCAAGCAGGTTTCTTGACCTTCACCCATGTATCTTTTATGTGACAGAAGATTCCGTGATTAACACCTCTGCTCCAGTGGAAAGTGATCACCACTTGCATGCCTGCATCACTGAGGAAGGTCTCTTAGGACTCCTGTCCTTCCCACCAAACTTTCCCATCTGTGGAAATCTGTTGAAAAAAGCCAGTGAGTTGGTACAGACTTTCTGGCGTATGGTGTTCCCAGGAATTTTTGAACTGGCATTATATGTCAGGTGTTTATTTATCTGCTTTTATGGCTGCCACTTTATCCTCCTGCTAAAGGTGAAACAGCTCATGTGTCCCATTTCTTTTCTGAGGGATTTGTCACCCTTCTATATTCAGTTATCCTAGTTTCTTTGTGTCTGCAGTTTTCTTATGGGCTTAAAATGTTCTAATTTGGTAAATTATCTAGATTCTTCCTGTTTTAAAAGTGGGAGCAAAATTCTCTTGCAAATATTTATGATTTAAATGAACCTTCAATATTTTGAAAATTGTTCAATGTCCCAGAAAAAGAAATAAATATTTCTAATTCATTATTTGAAGCCAGCATAACTATAATACAAAAACATGATAAAACAACTAAAAAGAGAAAGCAATAGACCTATTTTACTTATGAACATACAAATATTTGCAAATAGATTTCAGCAATGTAACAAAAATGTAATATATTATTATCAAGTAGAGTATTACTCTAAGAATGCAAGGGTTGTTTGACATTAGGAAATCTATCCAGATGAATCACTGTTAAAAGTAAAGGATAACAATTATATGAACATATAAATGGATGCTAAACAAAGCATTTAATAGGATAATATAGACATTTCTTAAAAATATATACAAGCAAAATAGGAATAAGAGGAATCTATTTAAAAAACATAAAAGCTATTCACCAAAACATTATCTTAAATGGTAAATAAAGCCTTGTATTTAAATCAAGAGCTAGACAGGGTTGCTTGCAATCATAATTATTCAATATTGCCTTGGAAGTTCTATACCATGTAAGATAGGGAGATAAAATTATTGATATAAATGTTAAACAACATTGATTTCTCTTTATAGATGAATATGATTCTATACTTAAGTAACACTAGAATGAGAGAAAAAATTATTGACATTTATAACAGAGTTTGGCTAAGGTGGTTAGATATAAAACACATATGCAAGGTCAACATGTATCTCAATTATAAAAATAAGAATTAGAAATGTAAACAGGATAAACTACTCTATTCACAGAAATACAAAAGCAACAGCATACTTAAGAATACATTTACAAAGAAAGTCAAAGGCTTATATGAAGAAACCTATGAAATGTATTGAAGGACATAAAATTAGATTTGAACAAATGGAAAGATATATCATGTTTTAAAATGTGAAAAATTAGGTCTCTCAGAATTATGGTACAAGTGTAATACAATTTAAAGGGTCCAAAAATTATTCTTTTTCATTTTTTTAATGAATTGTATAAAGTAACATTAAAACAATATAGAGGGGATGGGGCAAGATGGCAGAATGGTGAGGCATGGAATTTAGTCTCTCCTCTAGAGCAGATGGTAATTAGCCAGGAACTGAAGGAAACAGTGTTTTCATGTATCAAACATTGCACACAAGTTTGGAATGGGTGGAAAAGCTGAGATCACAGTGAAATTTGTAAGTTCCCCTGACCAGGGGTCTGGCACCCCTCCCCACCCAGACCCCACATGGACAGTCTTGCAGCTGGCTCCCTGAAAGGAAAACAAAAACACAATCTGCTGGGAGCAAGAAGTGGGGCTCAAACCAGCCTTAACTGCAGAATTAATTAATAAATTAATTAACTTTTGGAGCTGGGGGTTCTAGAGAAGGGCTGGGCTCTAGGAAGGGGAGCACATAAAAGTGGGCACCCATTCGCTGGCTCCAGAAAGGCTTGTTTTTTTTTTTCACATTTTGTCCCTTCTCCTTTCTCCATTTCTGACTCCTATTCTTTTTACAGTTCAATAGCCCCCTGCAAGGGCGGATTTAAAGCCTTCGGAGAGTAATTATCCAGATAACAGCCCAAAGCATATTGTTAAATACTCTAGTCTGACACTGACAAAACTTCCAGTCTGGGGAAAGCTTTTAAAAAAGGACTTATTTTTTTCCCTTTTCTTTTTTTAAAGTAACATATGTGGCTTGAAAATTTAAAGTAACATATGTGGCTATTTTCTATCTGAGACCCCAAGTTGAAGGTCTAAGCTAGTCTTGTGGGGGGATAGAGTACCCAGAACCTCCTTGAATTCCAGATTCACTTCTGAAGAAAGCCTCCACCTCAGTTTTTAGTTGGCAAGTCAGGCTGTCCAAGGAATTAAGCTGGAGTTGTCCTAAAGAGGAGAGGGGAGAAGGGAATAGTGCCACTGGGAGATACCTGCAGTTCCTAGGATTGGGAGAGTGGAGGGAGGTCAAGCTCAAGTGGCAGCCCTCCTCCAAAGAACTCAGACCCCAGGGGCTGGAAATCAGAAACCAACTTAAGTCAGCCATGCCCCCGACAGGCACAGAGTCTGAAGAGCACTAAAGGCACTGCACCTCCTTACACTGGTGGGGGAGCTGTGGGCTGGGAAGTGCCACCTGCTGGACAAGATAGGAAAAGCATTGAGTCTAAAGGCCTCACAGGAGGGTCTCATTCTCAGTGAAATGCCATATCCTCCTCCTGAGACCTGGGCTTCTCTAGACTGGTAAAACCTGATTGGAGTTGATCATATTTGAGGAGACTCTCTCACAAAAAGGCTACATAGAGGCAGGGCAAGAAACAGAAAAACAAGAGGTGAAATATTCTGATCAACTAAATAGAACCTAAGTTAGAGGTCTAGAATAAGTTGAACTGAACACCAAAGGTTAGATAACAAAGCCAAACAACAAGAAAACCCTAGGTAAAAGAGTGAAAATGAGCTCCAGAATAAACCAATCAAGAAAATCAGATGCCTAGACCGCTTAAGATAATGAGCCATACTAGGAAACACAAAAATATGGACCAGCCAAAGGAACAAACTATCACTTCAACTGAGATACAGGAATTGAAACAAATAATTAATAATTAAACAGATCTCCTAAATCAATTCAAAAATCAAATCAGTGAGCTGAGGGAAGATTTGACAAAAGAGATGAAGGATATAAAGAAGACACTGGACTGAGATCTAAGATGGCGACTAGGTGAGACAAAGAAAAAAACACTTCCATGGAAAACACTCGATAAAAAACCAGAAAGGACACAGAATACCACTTCCAAAGTAGCATCAGCTGGACAAGTTCTGCTAAAGCCACAGGGAACACGCTTTTGGCGAAACCAGGAGTCCGCATTCTGAAACGAGTGAGTGAGTAGGCTGAATCCCTTGGCCATGCTGCACTGGGGGGAAACGGTGGGCTGGATGTTTAAAAAAAATATATATATATATATGCATATATATATATATAAAAGAAGCCCGAGAACAGCTGCAGATAAGACGGGAGTGGTCTGGACTAACGCCTCGGTGTCTGGGGTGGAGGATACCCCTTCCCACACCCACTGCTGATTGTCTCGGATCCAGGGAAACAAAGGGGGGATGCGCGGCTTGCAGCGGTCTCCCCAGCTGGTGGGGCTGCTCCTGCCCGGGGCGAGCACACGGCGTAGAGCCCAGCCGAGAAACCCAGCCGTGCAACCGTCACCCCAGCGGGCGGGGCTGCTCCTGCCCAGGGCAAGCACGCGGCGTAGAGCCCAGCCGAGAAACCCAGCCTCATGGCCGTCTCCCCAGCAGGCGGGGCTGCTCCTGCCTGGGGCGGTCACACAGCATGGAGCCCAGCCAAGAAACCCAGCCTCGCAGCTATCGCCCCAGCAGGCGGGGCTGCTCCTGCCTGGCTGAACACACAGCACAGAGCCCAGCCAAGAAACCCAGCCTGACGGGGAGTCTTTCCCGCAGCATCACTCACATGACACAATATCAGCCGTGGACAGTGGCCTTGAATACACCCACGGCTGATTGTCCCGGAGCTGGGAGAGCGGAGCTGTGCGGAAAGGGGGAAGTTAATGCGTCCCATTCAACCATCTCTGAAGTGGGCTGGGAATGCCCCTACACAGCCCGGCGGCCCAGGGCTTCCCTGGAGGCCAGTGCTCACTTGCGACGTGGCACGGCCCGCCCCCCCCCCAACAGAGGCCCTGGAAAAACACAGCAGGGAGGGGGGAACTGCTCGGAAATCCCAGGGAACCTACGCCAGTACCAAGGACTTTTGTGTCAGTGGCAGAGAACAGCCTTAAATCTCCGGGAACACCTGGGAGATTTGATTGTTAAACCTGCCCTTCCTCCCTAACCAGTCAGGCACACGCCCCTCATTGGGGGCAGACAGCACCACAACACACCCAAATTAAGTGCACCAATTGGACCCCAAAAGAATCAGATCCCCACATACCACAAAGTTGGGGAGAACTGACTTGAGGGGAATAAGTGACTCACGGACGCCATCTGCTGGTTAGTTAGAGAAAGTGTATGTCACCAAGCTGCAATTCTAACAAATTAAAGACTCACAGATGCCATCTGCTGGTTAGTAAGAGAAAGTGTACATCACCAAATTGTATCTCTGAAAAACTAGATCGATATCCCCCCCCCTTTTTTTTTGATACAACTTGAAAGAACCCTATCAAGCAAAACAAATGCCAAGAGGCCAAAAACAACAGAAAATCTTAACGCATATGATAAAGCCAGACGATATGGAGAATCCAGCTCTAAACACACAAATCAAGATTTCAGAAGAAACATTATATCTCGCAAAATTAATTAAAGAACTACAATCAAAGAACGAAAACATGGCAAAGGATTTAAAGGACATCAAGAGGACCATGGCCCAGGATATAAGTGCCGTAAAGAAGACCCTAGAAGAGCATAAAGAAGACATTGCAAGAGTAAATAAAAAAAATAGAAGATCTTATGGAAATAAAAGAAACTGTTGGTCAAATTAAAAAGACTCTGGATATTCACAATACAAGACTAGAGGAAGGTGAACAACATCTCAGTGTCCTAGAAATCCACAGAACAGAAAATGAAAGAACAAAAGAAAGAATGGAGAAAAAAATCGAAAAAATCGAAATGGATCTCAGGGATACAATAGATAAAATAAAACATCCAAACTTAAGACTCATTGGTGTCCCAGAAGGGGAAGAGAAGGGTAAAGGTCTAGAAAGAGTATTCAAAGAAATTATGGGGGAAAACTTCCCCAACCTTCTACACAATATAAACACACAAAGCATAAATGCCCAGCGAACTCCAAATAGAATAAATCCAGATAAACCCACCCCAAGACATATTCTGATCAGACTGTCAAATACTGAAGAGAAGGAGCAAGTTCTGAAAGCAGCAAGAGAAAAGCAATTCACCACATACAAAGGAAACAATATAAGACTAAGTAGTGACTACTCAGTGGCCACTATGGAGGTGAGAAGGCAGTGGCATGACATATTTAAAATTCTGAGAGAGAAAAATTTCCAGCCAAGAATACTTTATCCAGCAAAACTCTCCTTCAAATTTGAGGGAGAGCTTAAATTTTTCACAGACAAACAAATGCTGAGAGACTTTGCCAATAAAAGACCTGCCCTACTTCAGATTCTAAAGGAAGCCCTACCAACAGAGAGACAAAGAAAGGAGAAAGAGATATAGAGAATTTTAACAGACATATATAGTACCTTACATCCCAAATCACCAGGACACTCATTTTTCTCTAGTGATCACAGATCTTTCTCCAGAAGGGACCATAAACTGGGACATAAAACAAGCCTCAAGAAATTAAAAAAAAATTGAATATACTCAAAGGACATTCTCCAAACACAATGGAATACAAATAGAAGTCAATAATTTTTGAACTATAACTCCACTATTTACTTCCTACATGATAAAAAATATACAAACCCTAAGGACAAATCAGTGGTTTTGAACTCAATGTAAAATATGTAATTTTAGACAACTATATAAAGGTGGGGGAATGAAGGAGTATAGGAACATAGTTTATGTGCCCTATTGAAGTGAAGGTGGTATCAAAGAAAAACAAGATTGATAGGGATTTAAAGAGGTTAATTTCAAGCCCCACAGTAAACACAAAGAAATTATCAGAGAATATAACAATAGAGATGAAAAGTAGAGTCTGGGTTAAGAGAAATGGGGGAAGGGGCAATGGGAAGTTAAGAAAGGAGTGTAGGGTTGCTGTTTGAGGTGACGGGAAATTTCTAGTAATGGATGGTGGGAAAGAGCATAACATCATTCTAAATGTGATTAATCTCACTAATGGAAGTCTAGGGAGGGGGTGGAATGGGAAGATTTAGGCTGTATATATGTTTCCACAATTGAAAAAAGAAGAAAAAAAAGACAGTCTAACTAGACAACAATTGAATGCTAAGGATGAACTTGGATGGGATTGGAGGGTGGAGGACAGGAGGCTCAAAAGGACACAGTTGAGACATAAGGAAAAGGAAATATAGAATGTAAGCATTGTATCATTGTTGAATCTCTTATACTTAGCTGTGCTTAATGGAATTACATAAAAGAATGTTCTTGTTCATGGGAAGTACATATGTGAATTATAGTGTATGGTCAAGGAGGTGTGCAACTAACTCTCATATGTTAAGAAGACAGAGAAATATATGATGGATGATAGATAGGGAGGGAAAGAAATAGTGATGTGACAGCATGTTAAAGTTGGTGGATTGAGCTATCGGGGGAGGGGGTCAGGGTATGATGGAATTCTGTGTATGGGGCTAGTATTGTTTTTGCAACTATTCATGTAACTTTGAATTTATCTCAAAATAAATAAATAAATTAAAAGAAGACACTGGATGATCGTAAAGAAGAATTCATAAACTTGAAAAAACAAATGGCAGAACTTATTGGAATAAAGGGAACAATGAAGGAAATGAAAAACGCAATGGAGAGATACAACAGATTTGAACAGGCAGAAGAAAGGATCAGTGAAATGGAAGACAAGACATTTGAATTCATAAACACAAAAGAACAGATGGTGACAAGAATGGGAAAATATGAGCAGAATCTTAGGGAGCTGAGTGACAACATAAAGGGCACAATTATACATGTCATGAGTATCCCAGAAGGAGAAGAGAGGGGAAAAGGGGCAGAAAGAATAATAGAAGAAATATTCACTGAAAATTTCCCAACACCTATGAAAGACAGAAAATTACAGATTCAAGAAGTACAGCTTGTCCCAAATAGAATAGATCCCAATAGAACTGCTCCAAGACACTTACTGATCAGATTGTCCAATGTCAAAGGCAAAGAGAGAATTATGAAAGCAGCAAAAGAAAAGCAATCCATCACATACAAGGGAAGCACAATAAGACTATGTACAGATTTCTCCATAGAAACCATGGAGGTGAGAAGACAGTGATATGAAATATTTAAGATACTGAAAGAGATAAACTGCCAATGAAGAATTCTATATCCAGCAGAACTATCCTTCAAAAATGAGGGAGAAATTAAAATATTTTCAGGAAAACAGACACTGAGAGTTTGTGAATAAGAGACCAGCACTACAAGAAATACTAAAGGGTGTGCTACAGACTGATAGGAAAAGACAGGAGAGAAAGGTTTGCAGAAGAGTGTAAAAATGAAGGTTATCAGGAAGGGTAAAAGGAGAGAGAGGAAAAACTAAGATATGACATATAAAATCCAAAAGACAAAATGGTAGAAAAAGGTATTGCCCATACAGTGATAACACTAAATGTTAATGGATTAAACTCCCCAATAAAAAGACATAGACTAGAGAATGGGTTAAAAGACAAGACCCATCTTTATGCTGTCTACAAGAAACTCACTTTAGACACAAGGACAAAAATAGGCTAAAAGTGAAAGGTTGGAAAAAGATATTTGGCACAAACAACAACCAGAAGAAAAGCAGGAGTAGCTATATTTATATCAGACAAATTAGACTTCAAAAGCAAAACAAGTAAAAGAGGCAAAGGAGGACACTATATGTTAATAAAATGGTCAATTCATCAAGAAAACATAACAATCATAAATATCAATGCACCAAGCCAGAGTGCCCCAAAATTCATGAGGCAAACACTGAGAACACTGAAAGGAGAAGTAGATACCTCTACAATACACCACTCTCATCAATGGATACAACATCTAGACAGAGAATCAATAAAGAAACAGAGATGTTGAACTGTATGATAAATGAACTAGACTTGGCAGACATTTACAGAACACCATGCCCCAAAAGAGCAGGATACACATTTTTCTCAAGTGCTCATGGAAATTCTCTAGGATAGACCACATGTTGGGTCACAAAGTAAGTCTCAACAAATTTAAAAATAATGATATTATACAAAACACTTTCTCAGATCATAATGAAATGAAGTTGGAAATAAATAATAGGCAGAAGGTCATAAAATTCACAAATATATGGAGGCTAAACAACACTCTCTTAGAAAACCAGTGAGTAAAGGAAGAAATTACAAGAGAAATTAGTAAATAACTTGAGGCAAATGACCATGAAAACACAACATTCAAAACTTATGGGATGCAGCAAAGGTGGTGCTGAGAGGGAAATTTATTGCCCTAAATGCCTATATTAAAAGAGAAGAGAGAGCAAAAAGTAGAAATGAATGAAATTGAGAATAGGAAAAGAATAGAATCAACAAAACCAGAAGCTGGTTCTTTGAGAAAATCAATAAAATTGATGGACCCCTAGCTAGGCTAACAAAAAAAAAAAAAAAAAAAAGAGCGTGCATGCAAATAAAAACAATCAGAAATGGGAAAGGAAACATAACTACTGACCCCGCAGAAATAAAGGAGATAATGAGAAGATAGTATGAGGAACTATATGCTAATAAACTAGACAACTTAGCTGAAATGGACAACTTCCTAGAAAAGCATAAACAACAAACATTGACTTGAGAAGAAATAGATGACCTCAACAAACCAATCACAAGTAAAAATGAAAAAATCTTCAGAAAATACTTACAAATTAAATCCAGCTGCCCATCAAAAGAATTATACACCAGTCCAGGTGGGATTTATTCCAGGTATGCAAGGCTGGTTCAACACAAGAAAATCAATAAATGTAATGGACCACATCAATAAATCAAAGCGGAAGAAGCACATGATCATCTCAATTGATGCAGAAAAGGCATTTGACAAAACTCAGTATCCTTTCTTGATGAGAACAACTCAAAGGATAGGAATAGAAGGGAACTTTCTCAATATGATAAAGGCAATATATGGAAAACCCACAGCTAACATCATACTCAATGGGGAAGGACTGAAAGCTTTCCCTCTAAGATCAAGAACAAGACAGGGATGCCCACTGGCACCATTGTTATTCAACATTGGGCTGGAAGTTCTAGCTAGAGAAATTAGGCAAGAAAAAGAAATAAAAGGCATCCAAATAGGAGAGGAGGAAGTAAAACTTTCACTGTTTGCAGATGACATGATTCTGTATGTAGAAAATCCAGAAAAATCCACAGCAAAGCTACTAGAACTACTCAATAATACAGCAAAGTGGCAGGTTACAAGATCAACACCCTAAAATCTGTAGTGTTCCTATACACAAGTAATGTGCAACCAGAGGAAGAAATCGAGAAAAAAATTCCATTTACAATAGCAACCAAAAGAATCAAGTATTTAGGGATAAACTTAACCAAGGCCACCAAAGACTGATACAGAGAAAACCATAAGAAACTGCTAAAAGAAATTGAACAGGACCTAAAAAAATTGGAAGAACATACTGTGTTCATGGATTGGAAGACTAAATAAAGTTAAGATGGCAATTTTACCTAAACTGATTTATAGATTCAATGCAATACCAATTAAAATCCCAACAACCTACTTTGCAGAAATAGAAAAACCAGTAACCAAATTTATTTGGAAGGGCAAGGTGCCCTGAATAGCCAAAAATATCTTGAGAAAGAGGAAAGAAGTGGGAGGTCCCACGTTACCTGACTTTGAAACATATTACAAAGCTACAGTGGTCAAAACAGCACAATACTAGCATAAGGATAGATATACCAACCAATGGAATTGAATTTAGTGTTCATAAACAGACCCTCACATCTACAGGCAATTGATCTTTGATAAGGCAGTCAAGCCAAAGCAACTGGGACAGAGCAGCCTCTTCAATAACTGATGTTTGGAGAACTGCATATCCATTTCCATAAGAATGAAAAAGGACTCCTATCTCACACCTTATACAAAAATTAACTCAAAATGGATCAAAGACCTAAACATTAGCGGTAAGACCATAAGACTCTTAGAAGAAAATGTAGGGCAATATCTTAAAGCTCTTGTGATAGGAGGTAGTTTCCTAGACCTCACACGCAAAGCATGAGCAACCAAAGAACAAATAGACAAATGGGATCTCCTCTAAATTAAACACTCTGTACACCAAAGGACTTTGTCAGAAAAGTAAAAAGGCAGCCTTTGCAATGGGAGATGATATTTGGAAACCACATATCAGATAAGGGTTTAATATCCCAAATATATAAAGGGATCCTACAACTCAACAATAGAAAGACAAACAACCCAGTTAAATAATGGGCAAAAGACATGGACAGACAATTTTCTGAAGAGGAAATACAAATGGCTCAAAAACATGAAAAAAAATGCTCAACTTCACTGGCTATTAGGGAAATGCAAATCAAAACCACAATGACATATCATCTCACACCTACCAGAATGGCCATTATCCAAAAAACAGAAAATTACCAGTGCTGGAATGGATGTGGAGAAAGAGGCACACTTATTCATTGTTGGTGGGAATGTAGATTGGTGCAACCACTCTGGAAGACGATGTGGAGATTCCTCAGGAAACTAAGTATAGACTTGCCATATGACCCAGCTATTCCATTGCTAGGTATATACTCAGAGGAAGTGAAAGTTAAGACATGAATGGACATTTATTTATAAACTGATGTTTCTTGTGGCATTATTCATGATTGCCAAGAGATGGAAACAGCCCAAATGTCCATCAATGGACGAGTGGATAAACAAATTGTGGTATATACACATGATGGAATATTATGCTGCTGTAAGACAGAACAAAGGCAAGGAACATATAATAATGTGGTTGAACCTTGAGGACATTATCTTGAGTGAAGTTAGCCAGAAACAAAAGGACAAATACCGCATGGTCTCACTAATATGAACTAATATTAATGAGCAAACTTTGAGAGTTAAAAACTGATAACAGAGGCTACCAGGAGATAGTAAGTGGGTAGAGATCAGGCATTTGATGCTGAAGGACTACAGAATGTTCAGCAGGATTGATTGTATAGATCCAGGAATAGATAGCAGAATACTGTGTGATGGTAGCACAGTATTGTAAGCACGTTGAACAAAGATGTCTGTGTGTTAAGCTGAAAGAGGTGGGATAGGGGAATGTATGTCACCAGAGGTAAAGATAGATGATAAAGCCTGGGACTGTATAACTTAGCAAAAACTGGAGTGGTCAATGACTGTGAGTAAATATACAAATATAAAAATGTTTTTACATGTGGGAGAACAAATCAATGTCAACCATGCAGAGTGTTGAAGAAGGGATGGTATCTGGGAAAAAACATAATCAAAGCAAACTGGAGTCTATGGTCAACAATAACATTGCAGTATGCTTCCATTAAATGTAACAAAGGCAATACACCAAAGCTAAATGTGTATGAAAGGGGGATATAAGAGAGGGATATGGGATTCTTGGTAGTGGTGTTGTCTGACCTTGTATTATATTGTATTCTATGACATTTTATTTTTCTTTTTATTATCTTTTTTATTATTCATTAAAACATACTGTTTTTGTAGTAATCAATATGCTCAGGTGCTGACTGTGGTGATAAATGCAAAACTATATGATGATACCATGAACAACTGATTTTACACTGTGGATAATTGTATGGTATGTGAATATAGCTCTATAAAATTGTAGGAAAAAATATAAATAGGGATAAAAGTGCTGGAGAAAACATGGAGAGAGGGATTACCTGTTTACTGTTGATGAGGAGGCAGGCTGGTGTAGCCTTTCTGGAGGTCAGTGTGGTGGTTCCACAAGAAGCTAAGTATGTGGGGGCCATAAGGTCCTGCAACCTCATTATGGTGTATGTATTTGGAAGATCTGAGAGCAGAGACATGAATGGACATTTGCACACTGGTGTTTATGGAAGCAGTATTCATTATTTGCAGTGGGTGGAGGTGGCCTAAGGGTACACTGACTGAGGAACCAAATGGTGAACTGTGGTGTATGCATACAATGGAATATTGAGCAACTACGAGAAGGAGGGAAGCTGTGAGACATGCAACGAGGTGAATGGATCCTGTAGACAGCATTTTGAGTGAAGTATGCCAGAAACAAAGGCAGACACTACAATGTCTCACCAATATGGATTAACTACAATGTGTAAACTCAGAATTGAATCATAGAGCACAGCTTATCAGGGGAACACTTATTGTAATGATCCCTAGATTGTAAGCTCTTACAGCAGTCAAATCTATTCCTGAAGGTTAATAGGTATCTCCAACCTCTGAGATGCTGATCCCTTTGTGTATAACCTGATTGGTCTCTGGAACGTTGGATATCTGTGTGACACCAGAAACTTAGAACTTGAGTTTGGCAGACATGAATGTCAGTATTAGCACACACAGCAACTGTTAAAAAAAAAAAAAAAGCTGAAAAAGAGCCCAGACTTCAATTAGAGATATGAATGAAGCAGATCTGGTTAAGACTAGGGCAAATCAGGCCAAAAGGTAAAGGTCAAAACTGACTGTGTTTTAAAACTTCAACTTCCATGTGAGACCAAGGGAAGAGAAGTTTATATGGTGCATGATCTATATTTTCTATGCAGTATAACTTCTACAGTCAGTTTGTTCAAATACCATAATTACATGGAACTTTGCATAGGAAGTGAGATCTGGTAGGTTTGTATAGGTTAGTGTGAAATAGCAACACATCCCAATGTAATTTTGGCAGAGAATAAAAATATATATGCAGGGCCCCACTGAGGAGCTGGGAGAAAATGCAGAAGTGTTGGACTTCCTCACCTGGATTGTTGCTGATGTTCTCACAAACATTGACGACTGATGGCTTGGTATGCCAAGCCCTCTATTTTGGGACTTGCCCTTATGAAGCTCATTACTGCAAAAGAGAGGCTAAATGTGCTTATAATTGTGCCTAAGTGTTTCCCGTGAGTACCTCTTTGTTGCTCAGTTGTGGTCCTCTTTCTTTAGTTAAGCTAACTCAGCAGGTGAACTCACTGCCCTGCCCCTTACTTGGGACCTGACCCCCAAGGGTGTAAATCTCTCTGCAACTGGCAATGCAGGATACGACTGTTGGGGATGAATCTGGACCTGGCATCATGGGATTGAGAACATCTTCTTGACCAAAAGGGGGATGTGAAATGAAATGAAATAAAGCTTCAGTGGCTGAAAGATTTCAAATGGAGTCAAGAGGTCACTCTGGTGGACGTTTTTACGCACTATATAGATAACACTTTTTAGGTTTTAATGTATTGGAATAGCTAGAAGTAAATACCTGAAACTATCAAACTCCAACCCAGTAGTCTGGACTCCTGAAGATGATTGTATAACAATGTAGATTACAAGGGGTGACAGTGTGATTGTGAAAACCTTGTGGATCACACTCCCTTTATCCAGTGTATGGATGGATGAGTAGAAAAATGGGAACAAAAACTAAATGAAAAATAGGGTGGGATGGGGGGATGATTTGGGTATTCTTTTTTACTTTTATTTTTTATTCTTATTTTTACTTTTTCTGGTATAAGGAAAATGTTAAAAAATGGATTGGGATGATGAATGCACAAGTATATTATGGTATTGTGAACAGTTGATTGTACACCATGGATGATTGTATGGTATGTGAACATATCTCAATAAAACCGAATTTAATCATAAAACTAATATAGAATAAAAATGCCAAGAATATCCAAAAGTTTTTTAAAGAAACGAGTTCAACTGGTGATTTGGCTTATTTTATATAAAAATATAATATAGGGAGTTCTGCTGCCAAAAATGTTGTCAGAAGAAGGCACTGAAGAGTGATCAAAAACAGGCAGAGGCGCCGGAAATAGCGCGCAGGCCCACAAGTCCTCATGGTGGCTGTGGGTTGGGTGCGGTGCGGTGGTGACTGAGCTGTGAAACTGGTGAGCATTCACTGAACCCCAGTCTGGCCTCTGCATGCCCCCCGGGCTCTGCACCCCTAATGCTGCGTGGGTGCTGAGCCCGCTCCGGCCAGGAAGATGGTGAAATATTTCCTGGGCCACAGCGTGCTCCGGAGTTCCTGGGACCAAGTGTTTGCTGCTTTCTGGCAGCAGTACCCAAACCCCTATAGCAAACGTGTCTTGATGGAAGACAGTTCACCGGGAGGTGACCCCTGACCAGAAGCTCCTGTCCCGGCGACTCCTGACCAAGACCAACAGGATGCCTCGCTGGGCCGAGCAACTATTTCCTGCCAATGTTGCTCACTAGTTGTACATCTTGGAGGACTCTATTGTGGACCCACAGAATCAGACCATGACCACCTTCACCTGGAACATCAGCCACGTCCGGCTGATGGCAATGGAGGAACAATGTGTTTACCATGTGAACTCGGATAATGGCGGCTGGACCAAAATCCGCTGGGAAGCCTGCATGTCCTCTAGCTTATTTGGTGTCTCCAGGGCTGTCCAGGAATTTTTGGTCTGGCCCTGTTTAAAAGCAACATGACCAAGACTGTGAAGGGTTTTGAATACATCTTGGCCAAGCTGCAAGGTGAGGCCACTTCCAAAACATTTATGGAGATAGCCAAGGAAGCCAAGGAGAAGGCAAAGGAAACTGCACTGGTAGCTACAGAGAAGGCCAAGGACCTTGCCAACAAGGCAGCCACCAAGAAACAGCAGCAACAGCAGCAGTTTGTGTAGCCAGCCCGGGCCCTCCTACCACCACCACCACAGCACACCAGAGAAGCCAGCTCAGCCCTCTCCGCCTTTTCCCCATTGTAACTTATTATTAAAAATCAACTTCCAGCCCCACCCCCCCCCCAGAAAAAAACAGGCAGAAACTAGAAGGGAGTATGACCACAGAAAGAAGAAAGACAGATTGCCTGAGATTCACATTTAAATGGCTTTGTCACTTGAGGCCATTACCCAGTCTATGTAGTGCAAACAAAATTGAGCTCCAGCAGAAGGCAGCAGTATTATCAGGCTGGGGAGTCAAAGCTTGGAGTTTGAGGTTGCACAATCAGATGGAAACCAGAGCAGTGAGAATCTTAAATGGAAGAAGTGAAGGGGGAGGGAAGCAAAATCTGTGCATAAAATTCCCATATGTGTGGATTGTTAAACTGTACATCCAGGAACAAGGTAGAAAGCAACAGCTAGAAGGCTAAAAGAGCTGAGCATCTGCTTGGTCCTAGGGAGAAAGAAGTTCAAATCTCACCAAATTCAGGACTTGTTAAACAACTCTTATTTCCATTACAACTCTTAAATGCACCTGCCCTTGGAGCAAATACATCACAACTGTTTAAAGGATTGTGGGGGGGGGGGGGGGGCAGATGGAATTATGTTTTTGTAACATTCTTATGTTATAATGAAGTGGAATAATAATAATTCAACCTGTATGGTGATAAGTTAAGGATGCATATTCTAGTCTCTAAAGCAACCACTAAAAAAACTAATACAAAGAGATTTAGCTAAAAATCCAATAGAAGAAAAGAAAACTTCTAAACAGTACTCAGTCATCTCAAAAGTAAACAGGAATGGAAAAACAAATGAATAAAAACTGGAAGAGACAAATAGAAAAAAATGCAAGATAGTTAAATCTAATTATGTTATTTATAAAATAACTGTATCATTAAATGTATATTAACTAAACAATCCATGGTAGTTTGGAGAGCACATAACCCAGAAAAAATCATGTTCTTAAAACTAATCCGTTCCTGTGGGTGTGAGCCCATTGTAAGTAGGATGTGACCCACCTCATTCAGGATGGGTCTTTCTCCTCTTACCGGAGTCCTTTATAAGTGAAGTGAATACAGAGAGAGAAAGGGAATGCCAAGGAAGTAAGAAGCGGAAAGAAATGAAACCTGGAAGAGAGAGACAGCAGATGCTGCCTTGTGCCTCATCATGTATCAGAGGAGTCAAGGATTGCTGGCAGTCAGTCTTTGGGAAGAAAGCATTGCCTTGATGATGCCTTGATTTCAATATTTTCAGGCCTCAAATTGTAAGCTAAGTTTCCATTGTTTGAAGCCAACCCATCTCATGGGATCTGCTTTGAGCAGCCTAAGAAACTAAACCACACACTAATTAAAAATTGGGCATTATCCGAAGAATAAAAAGCAAGATCCAACTATACAATGTTTACAGGAGATACATTTTAAATATAAGACAATGACAAGTTGAAAAAAGATGAGAAAAGAAATACCATACAAATATTAAGCATAAGAAAACTGGTTTTACTGTGCTAATATCAGACAAAATAGACTTCAAGACAATATCTGTTACCAAAGATAGAGAGGAACAAGAAGACATAACAATTCTAAACATATATGAAGTATTAACAGAAATTTAGAAAACACAAAACACAACTTTACAGAACTAAACAGAGAAAATAAATGATCTATAATAATAGGGATTTTAAAACAACGTCTCAGTAATTTATAGAGCAAGCATACAAAAAAATCAGCAGGAATATAGAAGACTTGCACAATGCTTTCAACTAACTTGGCCTAACTGATAATTTTAGAACACTACACTCAATAACTGCATAGAATTCAAATTCTTTTCAAATGCACATAGGACATTCATTAACATTTGCTTTTTGCTGGGCCACAAAACAATTCTAATAAATTTGGAAGGTTTTAAATCATTACAGAGTATGATTTCTGACCACAAAGGATTAAATTAGAAAACAACAATAAGATATTTGGGCAATAAGAAATTATTCCAAAATATTTGGGAATTAAACAACATACTTTGTTCTAGTTTACTAATGCTGCCGGAATGCAAAACACCAGAAATATAGAAGACTTGCACAACGCTTTCAACTAACTTGGCCTAACTGATAATTTAGAACACTACACTCGATAACTGCATAGAATTCAAATCATTACAGAGTATGATTTCTGATCACAAAGGATTAAATTAGAAAACAACAATAAGATATTTGGGCTTTTATAAAAGGGGGTTTATTTGATTACAAAGTTACAGTCTTAAGGCCATAAAGTGTCCATCAACAAAGGGTACCTTCACTGGAGGATGGCCAATGGTGTCTGGAAAACCTCTGTTAGATGGGAAGGCACGTGGTTGGCATCTGCTCCAAAGTTCTGGTTTCAAAATGGCTTTCTCCCTGGACGCTCCTCTCTAGGCTACAGCTCCTCAAAAATGTTGCTCTTAGTTGCTCTTAGGGTGTTTGTCCTCTCTTAGCTTCTCTGGAGCAAGAGTCTGCTTTCAACGGCTGTCTTCAAACTGTCTCTCATCTGAAGCTACTCTCTCAGCTTCTATGCATTCTTCAAAGTGTCCCTATTGGCTGTAGCAAGCTCCCTCCTTCTGTCTGAGCTTATATAGTGCTCCAGTGAACTAATCAAGGCCCATGCTAAATGGGTGGGGCCACACCTCCATGGAAATTATCCAGTCAGAGTTATCACCCATAGTTGGGTGGGGTGCATTCCCATGGAAACAACCTAATCCAAATGTTCCAACTTAATCCCCACTAATATGCCTGTCCCCACAAGATATAATATGTACAAACCAGTACACACTTCTAAATAACTGGTGGATCAAAAAAGAAATCATAAGAGAAATTTTAAAATATATTTAGCAGCCAATGAAAACACAATATATCAAAATCATAGAATGCAGCTAAGGGAATTCTTAGCTGGCTAATTTAACTTTAAATGCTTATATTAGAAAATAAGAAAGGTATAAAATTAATGATGTAAGTTTTTACTCTGAAGAAGAGCAAATTAAACTTAAAATAAGTAAAAGACATGATAAAAGAGCTGAAATCAATGAACAGAAAACTAACAATGGTAGAGAGTATAGAGTCAAAAGTTGCTTCTTTCAAAATATTAACAAAATTTAAAACCAGTGTATCTCTAGCAAGACAGATCAAGAGAAGAAAGAGAAAATACAAATTGCCAGTATTAGGAATGGAAGCAAGAACATTGCTACAGTTTCTATAGACATTAAAAAGATAAAAAGAATGTATTATGACCAACTTTAGGCTAATATAATGGAAAATTTATATGAAATGGATGAATTCCTTGAGAGACACAGCATAAAAAAACTGACACAAGAAGAAATTTAAAAATCTGAATATCTCTATACTACTAAAAAAATTAAATTCATAATCAGAAGCCCTCTCACAGAGTAAAATCCAAGCCCAGATACTTTCATTGGTAAATTCTATCAAAACTTAAGCAGGAACAATATTAATGTTACACAAACTCTTCTAGGTGGAACTGTTTCCCGATTCACTTTATAAGGTTCGCATAACACAGGTACCTCAAATTATCAAGAAAAATTAAAATAAATAAATTTACAGATCATTTATTCCTTACCAACATTAATGCACAAATCCTCAAAAAATGTTAATAAAATTAATTCAGCAATAGAGACAAGGGATAATATGTTACAACTAAATGGAATTTATCACAGGAATGAAAGCTTGTTTCAAAATTTGAAAACCAATTAATGTAACTTGAATACATTAATTTAATAAAGGAAAAACCATGTGATCACTTCAATAGGTAGAAAAATAGCATTTGGCAAAATTCAACACGCATTCATGGCAAAAACTCAGAAAACTAGGACTGGGGGGCTTAATCTCATAAATGTTAAAAAATTCTACAGCTAACATCATAATTAATCAAGAAAATATTGAAAGCTATAACCCTATGATTGGGATTAAGGAAAGGAATGCTGTTCTCACCACTTCAATTCACGACATAACTGGAGGTCCTTTAGGGAAAGAAAGGAAAAAGAAAAAAAGTCATAAAAATATGAAATCAGTTAAGATGGCAGAGTAGGGAACTCCAGAACTCAGTTCATCTGCCAGGGTAGCTAGTAAATATTCAGTAACTGTCTGAAACAACTGTTTAGGGGATCTAGAGATCTGGTCTAGAAACCAGAAGAACACTGTACACACTCCAAGGAAGAACAGAACTGATAAACTGTGGTGAAGAGCTGTGAGTAGAAATCTCCACACTACAGAGGATGATGCTCATCCCCCACTCTCAGGGCAGGCAGACACAGGATCCAGTCCCTGGCTGGAAATAAAAATCCTCTTCCCCAAGAACATGGGGGTGGAGCATGGTCAAACCCTGATTGTGGCTTTTCTCAGCAAACTCAGATCTCTGTGATCTGGCTGTTGGGACAGTTATAGTTTTAACCCACCAAGGACAAAAGTTGCCAGAAGCATCTGTTTCAACCTTGCCCCTGACAGGGGCAGGAACAGTGAGGAACAGTTGGCTGACAAATGCTATCTGCATTTTGGAGACTTATTGTCTTAGGGCTGTGGAGAACAATTTGCTGAAGGATGGCTCTTCCCCAAGAATTGAGGGTGGTGGGACATGGCTGAGCACCAATTGCTGCTTTTGATTAGCAAATTCAGATCACTGGGTCCCAGCTCTAGGGAAGCTACAGTTTCAACTCACCCAGGACAAAAGTTTCTGTCAACCTCTCTTTCAACCCTGCCCCCACAGGTGTGTAAACAGGGATTTAGTGACACAGTGCCTCCTTTAGGCTGTGGGGAATATTTTGTTGAAGGGCAGCTCTTCCCCAAGAAAAGGGGGGGGCATGGCCCAGCACTGGTCATGGCTTTTGATTAATGAATTCAGATGGCTGAGTCCTGGATTTGAGCTATGGTTTCAACCTGTCCTGTACAAATGCAGCTGACAGCCCCTGTTTCAACAACACCCTTGACAGGGGCAGAGTCAGTGAAAACTTAAAGGCATAGTACCTTCTTAAGTCTGTGAGGAACAGTTGGCTGACAAATGCTATCTGCTAGGCAAGCCAGCAAAGTATGGATTTGGGGAGCCATCAACGAGAAGTTTGGCATCCTTTCAGGTCTTCTCCCCAGGGCAATTTGGAACAAATCTATGCCCATTTCATGGGTCCCTGACCCTATTTTGTCTGGGAAACACTGGCTTGGGAAAGTCGTCTCCATGGGGGCCCTCTTCCTAGAATTTGCCCTCTGGGGCAAAGCTATACACGACAAGAGGAATGTTAAACTATAGAGGCAAATTAAAAAAAAAACAGAACAGAAAAACATTCTCAGAGAAGGAATAGGGGAAAGAAAGATTTCTACTTCGGTGAAACAATTGCACAAATCATGCATTCTGAAAAATTGTACTGTATGTCCAGGGCAAGAATCAGATGAATAGGTGCTGAAAAACTCTGATCAGTTAAACATGAGCTATTCTAAAGGTCTAGCATAAGTTGAACCAATTGTAAAAGAAGAGCCTTAGCACAAAGCCAACAAATAAGAAAACCCTAGGCAAGACAGAGAAACAGAACTCCAAAGTAATCTCATGAAGAAAATCAGATGCATAGACACCAGCAAAAAATTACAGGCCATACTAAGAAACAAGAAGATATGGCCCAGTCAAAGGAACAAATAGAGACACAGAATTTCGAACAACTAATCAAAGATGTTCAAACTTATCTCCTAAATCAATTCAAAGAGATGAAGGAAAATATGGCTAAAGAGATGAAGGATATTAAGAAGACACTGTGTAAGCACAAAGAAGAATTTGAAAGCATAAAAAGAAACATAACAGAAATGATGGGAATGAGAGACACAATAGAAGAGATTAAAATACACTAGAGGCATTGTTCTAGTTTGCTAATGCTGCCAGAACGCAAAACACCAGAGATGGATTGGCTTTTATAAAAGAGGTTTACTTGGTTACACAGTTACAGTCTTAAGGCCATAAAGTGTCCAAGGTAACACATCAGCAATCAGGTTCCTTCACTAGAGGATGGCCAATGGTGTCCGGAAAACCTCTGTTAGCTGGGAAGGCACATGGCTGGCATCTGCTCCAGGTTCTGGTTTCAAAATGGCTTTCTCCCAGGACATTCCTCTCTAGGCTGCAGTTCCTCTTAGTTGCACTTGGGGTATTTGTCCTCTCTCAGCTTCTCCAGAGCAAGAGTGCTTTCAATGGCCATCTTCAAACTTTCTCTCATCGGCAGCTCCTGTGCTTTCTTCAAAGTGTCCCTCTTGTCTGTAGCGCCTCTTCAAAACATCACTCACAGCTGCATTGAGTTCCCTCTGCCTGTCAGCTCATTGATATGGCTCCACTGATCAAGGCCCACCCTAAATGGGCGGGGCCATGCCTCCATTGAAATATCCAATCAGAGTCATCACCCACAGCTGGGTGGGGCGCATCTCCAAAGAAACACTCAAGGAAATCTAATGAAAACTGATAACGTCTGCCCACACAAGATTACATCAAAGATAATGGCGTTTGGGGGACACAATGCATTCAAACTGGCACAGGCATACAACAACAAATTTGAACAGGCAGAAGAAGTAATCAGCGAGCCAGAAGACAAGACAGTTGAAATCTTACAGGCAGAACAGATGGAGAAAAGAATGGGAAAAATTGAGTTGAAATCTTACAGACACAAGAACAGATAGAGAAAAGAATGGGAAAAATTGAGCAGGGTCTTGAGGATTTGAATGATAGCACAAAGAGCAAAAGCATATGCATCATGGGTATCCCAGAAAGAGAAGAGAAGAGAAAAGGGGCAGAAAGAATATTTGAGAAAATAATGGCCCCAAATTTCCCAACTCTTACGAAGAACATAAATATATATATTCAAGAAGTGCAACATACTCCAAACAGAATAAATCCAGATTTACTCTGAGACACATACTAACGGGGATGGCAAATGCCAAAGATAAGGAGAGACTCCTGAAAGTGGCAAGAGAAAAGCATTTCATCACATACAAGGGAAATGTCATAAGGCTAAGTGCTGAATTCACATCAGAAACCATGGAGGTGAGAAGGTAATGGTACGATATATTTAAAATACTGAAAGAGAAAAATTGCCAGCTAGAAAGTTTTTATTTGGCAAATCTGTATTTCAAAAATGAGGAAAGTTTAAAACATTCACAGATAAACAGAAACTAAGAGTTTGTCAACAAGAGATATACCCTATAAAAAATACTAAAGGGAGTTCTGCAGACAAGGAAAATACAGGAGAGAGGTTTGGAGGAGAGTGTAGAAATGAAGATTATCTGTAAGGGTAACTAAAAGGGTAAAAAGAGAGACAAAAATAAGGTATGACATATAAAAACCAATGGATCAAATGGTTGAAGTATGCACTGCTTTTACAGTAATATCATTGAATGTTAAAGAATTAAACTCCATGAGTGAAAGACACAGATTCACAGAATAGATAAAAAGGAATGTTCAATCTATATGCTGCCTACAAGAGACTCACCTTAAACTCAAGGACACAAACAGTTCAAAAGTGAAAGGTTGGAAAAAGATATTCCAAGAAAACAGTAACCAGAAAAGAGTAGGGGGTAGGTAAATTAACACCAGACAAATAGACTTTAAATGCAAAACTGTTAGACAAAGGGCACTATATATTAATAAAAGGGGCAATCCACCAAGAAGAAGTAACAATCATAAATATTTATGTACCTAACCAGGGTACCCCAAAATACATGAGGCAAAAACTGGCAGAACTGAAGGGGGAAATAGATGTCTCTACAATAATAGTGGAGATGTCAATACACCACTTTCAAGGCAAACACTGGCAGAACTGAAGGGGGAAATAGATGTCTCTACAGTACTCCACTTTCATCAATAGATAGAACATATAGACTAAGGCTCAATAAGGAAACATAAAACTTGAATAATGTGATAAATAAACTAGATATATACAGAATATTACACCCCCAAACAGCAGGATATACTTTATTCTCAAGTGCTCACAGATTATTCTCAAGTGCTCACAGATTTTTCTCCAGTTGGGTCACAAAACTAGTCTCAATAAATTTAAAAAGAACTGAAAGCAGGGATGTGAACAGACATTTGCACACCAATGTTCATAGCAGCACTATTCACAGTTCCCAAAAGGTGGAAGCCACCCAAGTGTCCATCAACCAATGAATGGATGAACAAAATGTATATACATATGGTGGAATATTATTCACCTGTAAGAAGGAATGAAGTCCTGATGCATGCGACAACATGGATGAACCTTGAGGACATTATCTTGAGTGAAATAAGCCAGACACAAAAGGACAAATATTGTATGACCTCACTAATATAAGCTAATAATAAACAAACTCATAGAGTTATAATATAGAATATAGGTTACCGAGAGAGAATGAGGGTAGAGATTGGGGAGCTGATGCTTTATTTGTGCAGACTTTTTAATTAGGTTGATTGCAATGTTTGGAAATGGATAGAGGTGATGGTAGCATATTATTGTGAATATAATTAACAGTGCTGAATTATACATGGGACTGTGGTTGAAAGGGGAAGAATAGGGTCATGTATGTCACTAGAAGGAAAGCTAGAGGATAAAACATGGGACTGTATAACACAATGAACACTGTTGTGGATGATTACTGTGGTTAATAGTACAAATATAAGAATGTTATTTCATGAACTAGAACATATATATGTCACTATTATAAGGCGTTAATAATAGGATGGTGTGATGGTTGGATTCATGTGTCAACTTGGCCAGGTGATGGTATCCAGGTGTCTGGTCAAGCAAGCACTATCCTAACCATTACTCCAAGGATGTTTGTGGCTGGTTAATAAACCAGAAAGCTGGTTTATTAAATCATTAGTCAATTGGCTGCAGCTGTGACTTATTACATTAACAAAGGTTGTGTCTTCCACAATGAGAGAATTCAATCAGCTGGATTTAATGCAATTAGTTGAAGGCTTTTAAGCCAGACAGATAGAGGACCTTCACTTCTTTGGCTAGCCAGTGAAGCATTTCCTGAGGAGTTCATTGAACACATTCATCAGAGTTGCCAGTTTGCTGCCTGAGGAGTTAATGGAACACATTCATTGGAGTTGTGAGTTTGCTGCCTGCCCTATGGAATTTGGACTTGTGCATACCCACAGTTGCATGAGATACTTTATAAAATCTTATATTTAAATATCTCTTGTTGATTGTTTCCCTTGAGAACCCTAACTAATACAGATGGTATGTGGGAAAAAATACACCTAATGCAGACTATAAACTATAGTTAACAGTAGTATTTTAATATTTTTGCATCTATTGTAACAGAGGTCCCACACCAATGCTATTTGTCAATAATGGGGGTATAAAGAGTATAGGATTTTACTTTTTGGAGTAATGAAAATGTTCCAAAATTGATTGTGCTGATGAATGCACAACTCTGTGATTATACTGCGATTGTAAACTTTGGATGGATTGTATGGTGTGTGAATAGATCTCAATAAAACTGCTTTTAAAAATAGGAAATGAATTAAAACTGCCTTCATTTTCAGCTGACATTACTGCATGGGTGTGTCTATAGAAAATCTTAAGATTTCTACAACAAAATTAATACAACTAAATGAACATAGCAAGCCACAGTGCACAGGTCAATATATAGACATCAATTGTTTTTCAAATTACTTGCAACAAATGACTGAAAAACAAAATTATAAAACACTATTTGTAATAGCATTAAAAACATAAAATACATAGAAATAAACAACAAAAAAAGTGGAAGATCTCTTTACTGAGAGCTACAAAACACTGCTGATAAAAATTACAGAAGACCTAAATAAATGGAGAGAAATGCATGTTCATTGATCAGGAAACTCAACATTATTAAGATGTCAATTTCTCCCTAATTGATCTATAGATTCAAAGCAGTGCCAAACATAATACTAACAGTTTTTTCTTGGTAAAAATTGATCAGCTGATTCCAGAATTTACATAGAAATGCAAAGGACCTAGAATAGCTAAAACCATTTTGAAAAAAATAGAAGAAAGTCAGAGCACTTATACTACCTTATTTTAAGATTTACTCTAAAGCTTATGCAAAGTGGTATCAGCATAAGGATAGACACATAGATGCATGGAATATTATAGAGTCCAGAAATGGACCTATAGGTATACAATACATTGAATTTTAATAAAAGCACAAAACTTAAGTAATGGGGAAAGAAAAGTATTTTTAATAAATTGTGCTTGAATAGCTATATGTGTATGGAATACAATGAGCAACATCTTCTACCTCATGTCATACATGAAATATTTATTTTAGATGTTCATAAACCTAAACAGAAAAGCTAAAACCATACAGATTCTAAAAGAGAACATAAGAGCATACCTTCACAACCTCAGGATAAGCAAAGATTTCTTAGTGAGGACACAAAAAATATGACCCACAAAAGATAAAATCATCAAATTAGATTTTATCAAAGCTAAAGACTTCTGCTAAACAAAAGATAATGTGAAAAGAATTAAGAGGCAATCCACAGACTTGGAGATATATCCATAATACATATACTTGATAAAAACTTTTATTCTGAATATGTTTTAAAAACTCCCATAAACCAACAATAAAAATAATATCCAACAGAAAAATAGTGGGCAAACAACTTGAGCAGACACTTAAAAAGGAAGATACAGGTGGCCAAAAGTGCATGAAAATGTGCAAAAGTTCATTAGTCATCAGTGAAATTAAAATTAAACCAAATGAAATATAAATTATACCTCAATAAAAAATTAGAAAGCAACAAAGAAAGGTGTCATACACACCTATAGAAGGAAAACCACAATGAGATACCACTTCACAGTATCAGAAAGGCTAAAATTTAAAAGACTGACAATACCAAATATTGGTGAGAATGTAGAACAACTAGAATTCTCATAAAATAGTGGGAATGTAAAATGAAACCACTTTGGAGAAGAGTTTAACAGTTTCTTATATGGTTAAACATATACCTACTCTATGACCAAGAAATTCCACTCTTATGTGTTTACCCAAGAAAAACTAAAATACATGTCAACCAAAAGAACTGTACAAAAAAGTTTAAAGGAACTTTGCAGATAGAAACACCCAAATATCCATCAATAGGAGAATGGATAAACTATGGTATATTGCATATTTTCACCCAATGGATTCAAAAATTAAAAGGAATGAAACAACCTGGATGAATCTCAAAAACACTATGATGAGTGAGAAAAGGCAGGCACAAAAGAATGTATGATCCCTGTTCTGGTTTGCTAATGCTGCTGTTATGCAAAATACCAGAAATGAATTGACTTTTATAAAGGGGGTTTATTTGGTTACAATGTTACAGTCTTAAGGCCATAAACATATCCAAGGTATGGCATCAACAAGTATACCTTCACTGAAGGAAGGCCAATGTCATCCGAAAAACATCTGTTAGCTGGGAAGGCATGTGGCTGGCGTCTGCTGATCCCAGGTTGTGTTCTTTCTCCTCTCTCAGCTCCTGCATGTTCTTCAAAGTGTTCCTCTTGGCTGTAGCACTTCTTTCTGTCTGTGAACACTTTTATAGGACTCCAGTGATTCAATTAAGGCCCACCCTGAATGGGTGGGGTAACACCTCCATGGAAATGATCCAATCAAAGATCTTGCCACAGTTGATTGAGTCACATTTCCATGGAAACACTCAATAGGTTCCAACCTAATCAACACTAATACATCTGCCCCCACAAGGTTGCACTAAAGAATATAGCTTTTTCTGGGGGACATAATATATACAAACCAGCACAATCCCCTCTATTTGAAATTCTAGAACAAGCAAAGCAAATATATGTGTATAGAAATCAGAAATGTTTATCACTGGGAGGTGGGGCATGAAGGAACTTTCTGGAGAAATGAAAATGTTTTATATCTTGATTAGGGTGGTGATTAACCAGTGTATACATTTGTCAGAACTCAACAAGCTGTCACTTAAGATATTTGCATTTTATTGCATGTGAATTATATTACAATCAAAAACAATATTGGAGAAAATAAAGTCAATGTAATAAACCAAATTGATATTGACATGGAAATAAACAAATAGATCATTGGAACAGAATAAGCATATGAAAAATAGATACCAATATGTATTAGACTCTAATATATGACCGAGGTAGTATTTCTATTCAGTGGGAAAAGGATGGAAGGGTTCTGAAACAACTAACTTTACACCTATAAGAAAATAAAGCCAGACACCTATCTTCCACCAAGCTAACAAAAATTGTATGTAGATTAGGAAATAAAATAAAAATATAAATTATCCTACAAGAAACAATCCAATTAGAAAATGGGCAAAAGTTATGAATAGATGTTTTAACTAAGGAAGATATACAGCTAGCAAATAAACACATGAAAAATATATTCAACATAGTTAGTTATCAGGGAAATGCAAATTATAATCACAATGAGATACCACTAAATGCCTATTAGAATGGTGACAACACCAAATGCTGGTGAGGATGTGGTAAAATTCGATTACTTGTATATTGCTGGGTGGAATGTAAAGTGATGCAGCTGCTCTGGAGAACAGTTTGGCAGATTCTTTAAAAATTAAACATGAAACTATCATATGCCCAGCAGTTGCACTCCTGGGCATTTATCCCAGTGAGATGAAAACTTATGTTCATACGACAACCAGTACACAAATTATTCATAGCAGTTGTATTTCTACTAGTCCCCAAACTGGAAACAACCCAAATATTCCTCAACAAGTAAATGGTTAAACAAAATGTATAACATTTACATAACATTCTTGAAATAAATTATAGAGTTTAGTGGCTGCTAGGGGATGGCATTGGGAGAAGGGACTGTGGCTATAAAGTGATAGCAGGAGGGAGGCTTGTGGTGATGTAACTCTTCTATATGTTAATTGTTGTGGTAGTTACATGACTTCAAAGACATGATACAATGTCATAGATCTATACATACACATTAACTCTTGCATACACACACAAGAGCATGTAAAACTGGTGAAATCTGAATAAGCTCTGGGGACTGTATCAATGTCATTGTGTTTTGATATTATACTATATTTATGCAAGTTGTTTTCATTGGGGGAAAATGAATGTAGGCTACATGAAGCCTCCTCATAAATTTTTCGTGTAACTTTCTGTGCACCTATAATTATTTTAAAATGAAAAGTTTTTTTAAAATTCTACTCAATGGTGAAATACTGAAAGCTTTCCTGTTGAAATCAGGAACAAGATAAGGATGCCCACTGTCACCACTGTTATTCAACATTGTACTAGAAGTTCTAGCTAGAGCATTGGGCAAGAAAGAGAAATAAAAGGCATCCAAATTGGAAAGGAAGAAATAAACATTTCACTATTTGCAGATGATATGATCCTATACTTATGAAAGTCCTGAAAAATCTGTAACAAAGCTACTAGACCTAATAAAGGAGGTCAGCAAAATGGTGGGATACAAGCTCAACACTCAAAAATCAGTAGTACAGGACTCGGGCAAGATGGCGGCATAGAGAGGAGTGGAAGCTAAGCAGTCCCCCTGGAACAACTACAAAAAAACAGAAACAACTAGTAAATAATCCAGAATAACTGCGGGGGGACAAACGAGACCATCCACTCATCATACACCAACCTGAATTGGGAGGAATGCCCGAGAACACAGCATAAAATCTGTGAGTAAAACCTGTGGAACCAGGTCGGGAGACCCCCTCTCCCATAGCCCGAGCTGCAGAGAAGCTCTCTCCCAGCAAGCGAACACAGCTCAGCTGAGCCCCAACTGGGGTTTTAAGTAGCGAGTGTGAACTGCTCACTACAGGTACGCAGCCCCAAAAAACAGACAGAGGCTTTGGGTGACGACTGACCTGGGAGAGCCGGAGGGTCGCCTTGGACTGGGTCTGAAGGGGACTATCTGTTTCTTTTTTGGCTCAGTGGAGAAAGCCCCAGTCATTTTCAGTTTCCAGGGTTGTGACTCTGGGAAGGGTGGAGACACCACAAGCAGAGAGCAAGACCATTGAAATGCTAATGACCTCCACCTGAGGGGTCTGTCTTCTCTAGGAGGAAAGGGGTGGGGCCCTTTCCATTCAGAACCAGACCCCAGAGCCTGGGGGAACACGGCCATACCTCCTCACACCAGTCAAGGATTATAGGCTAACAGGCACCACCTGCTGGGCAGAAAAGCACAGTGACCTGAGGCATCAAAGGGTGGAGCAATTTTCTAAGACACACCCACAGGGAAACCAGATACTGAATATTTCTTCCCTCTGGGACCTGAGCCTGTTCTGGTCTGGGAAAACCTGATTTGGATAACCAAGGAAACCATGCCTAGACAACAGAAAATTACAACCTACACTAAGAAAAACAAAGTTATGGCCCAGTCAAAGGAACAAACGTACACTTCAACTGAGATACAGGAATTTAAACAACTAATGCTAAATCAATTCAAAAAGTTTAGAGAAGATATTGCAAAAGAGATAGAGGCTGTAAAGGAAGCACTGGACATGTATACGGCAGAAATCAAAAGTTCAAAAAACCTACTAGTAGAATCTATGGAAATGAAAGGCACAACACAAGAGATGAAAGACACAATGGAAACATACAACAGCAGATCTCAAGAGGCAGAAGAAAACACTCAGGAACTGGAGAACAAAACACCTGAAAGCCTACACGCAAAGGAGCAGATGGAGAAAAGAATGAAAAAATATGAGCAACGTCTCCTGGAACTCAAGGATGAAACAAAGTACAATAATGTACGTATCATTGGTGTCCCAGAAGGAGAAGAGAAGGGAAAGGGGGCAGAAGCAATAATAGAGGAAATAATTAATGAAAATTTCCCATCTCTTATGAAAGACATAAAATTACAGATCCATGAAGCGCAGCGTACTCCAAACAGAAGAGATATGAATAGGCCTACGCCAAGACACTTAATAATCAGATTATCAAATGTCAAAGACAAAGAGAGAATCCTGAAAGCAGCAAGAGAAAAGCAATCCATTACATACAAAGGAAGCTTAATTAGACTATGTGCGGATCTCTCAGCAGAAACCATGGAAGCAAGAAGGAAGTGGTGTGATATATTTAAGATACTGAAAGAGAAAAACCGCCAACCAAGAATCCTGTATTCAGCAAAGCTGTCCTTCAAATATGAGGGAGAGCTCAAAATATTTTCTGACAAACAGACAATGAGAGACTTTGTGAACAAGACACCTGCCCTACAGGAAATACTAAAGGGAGCACTACAGGGTGATAGAAGACAGGAGTGTGTGGTTTGGAACACAATTTTGGGAGATGGTAGCACAACAATGAAAGGTGTAACAAAACATGCTCTCAATCATCATCCCCTTCCAGAGAGGCTAGATGAAATTTCCTCCACCATCGATAGCCATGAAAAAGATACAAGTTCTCAAAGTGAGTCTGACATCACATGAGAATCACCTTTTACATCGGCAGATACTGTGAACTCAAGATCTGCTTTTCCAAGTTATACAGGCACAGGGATCTCCACTGAAGGCAGCTCGGACTTCTCCTGGGGATATGGTGTGAGTTGTTTGTTATTGGTCTGATGGAGTGATTGGGAGACTATTCTGGAGTTAGGATTTGCCAGTTTTGTTAGGATATGTCATTCCTTCACTATCCTCCATTGTTTCTGTATATTTTAATACTTAAGTTTACCACTACTTTATAATAGTTGTAAAGAAGCATCAATCTTCACCTATTTCAGTATTTTGTTTTACGGATACAGGAGTTGATACTTAGAGATGTTTAGTGTTTGACTTATACAGTTGCAATTTAGTACGGATCTGGGCTCTGGATCCACTCCTTCCGTTGTGCACAGTCCACTAGTTTGTAGCCTCTATACCACTGATGTGTTATCTTGTTGTTTAAAATGTTTTCAAAAATTTATTATTAAGCCATTATAGGCTGGGAAATTGTTTGTGGTATATAGTTAAATGAAAACGTGCAGGTTAAAAATAGTATGTATAGTGTGGTTCTAATTTTGTTTTACATATTTTTGTTTCCATATAAGAAAAAAAGACTAAGGTTATTTACCCCAAATATTACTAATTCATTCTTAATGGGGTGATGAAATAATGAGTGATTATCATTTATTTGTTTGTTTTTTTGTTTATTTATTGGCTGTCTGCCATCATATATATTATTTTTAGAAGACCAACAACTTTAAAAGAAAATTTAAAAGACAAATTTTTATGCATAATTTTATCATTTTTAAGCAATAAGTATTTTTATTTCTGCATCCACTTTCAATCTATATTTATTTGGCCTAATTATAATCATGATATGCATACAATATTATCCTCTGTTTTTTCACTGAATATTATTATGTAGGTACTTTTTCACTATACTGCTTTCTTTACAAAAAGCCTGTTAATTATTGAAACTATTATTATTACAGTGAGTTAATTTGAGTGCATATAAATTTTCCTTATATAGATATATGCTATGTATGCATACTATTTTGTGGTCTATTTTTTCATTTATCATTATTTTATGTAGACATTTTCTTTTACTACCTCCATACCTGTCAATTTAAAGAGTTATATTGTGTTTTCTTGTGTTCATACATCATAATTGGAACTTTCTCTTACCTGAAAAAAAAAAAATCAGTAGTACACCAGTAATGAAGAATCTAAAGAGGAAATCAAGAAAAAAATCCATTTACAATAGTAACTAAAAGAATAAAATATTTAGGAATAAATTTAACCAAGTATATAAAGGATTTATATGTGGAAAACTACAAAATTTCACTAAAAGAAGTCAAAGAAGATCTAAATAAGTGGAAGGACATTTCATGTTCATGGATTGGAAGACTAAATATTGTTAAGATGTCAATTCTACCCAAAATGATTTACAGATTCAACACAATCCCAATCAAAATTCCAAGAGACTACTTTGCAGAAATGGAAACGCCAATTACCAAATTTATTTGGAAGGGTAAGGGGTCCCTAATAGCCAAAAACATCTTGAAAAAGAAAAATGAAGTTGGAGGACTCTCTCTTCTTGTCTTTAAAACATACTACAAAGCTACAGTGATAAAAAAAAACAGCATGGTATTGGCATAAAGGTAGACATATTGACCAATGTAATTGAATTGAGAGTTCAGAAACCTCATAGACCTCACATCTATGGTCAACTGAATTTTGACAATGCTGCCAAGTCCACTCAAATGGGACAGAGCAGTCTCTTCAACCAATGCTGCTGGTACAACTGGATATCCATGTCCAAGAGAATGAAAGAGGACTCCTACCTTACACCTTATACAAAAATTAATTCAAAATGGATCAAAGACCTAAATATAAAAGCCAAAACCATAAAATTCCTAGAAGACAATGCAAAGAAGCATCTTCAAGATCTTGTGGTAGGAGGTGCTTTCTTAGACCTTACACCCCAAGCACAAGCAATGAATGGTACCTTCTCAAAATTGAATGCTTTTGTGCTTCAAATGACTTTGTCAAGAAGAGGAAAAGGCAGCCTACTCAATGGGGGAAAATATTTGGAAATCACATATCCAATAAGGGTTTAATATCCAGGATATATAAAGATATCCTAAAACTCAATGCTAAAAAGACAAATGACCCAATTAAAAATGGGCAAAAAACATGAATAGACATTTTTCCAAAGAGGATATACAAATGGATAAAAAGCACATGAAAAGATATTCAACACCACTAGCTATTAGGGAAATGCAAATTAAAAGTATGAGATGTTTCACACCTACTAGAATGACTACCACTAAAAAATCAAAAACTGCAAGTGTTGGAGAGGAATTCCCACTGCTGTTGGAAACATAAAATGGTGCAGCCACTATGGAAGACAGTTTGGTGGTTCCTCAGGAAGCTAAGTATAGAACTGCCATATGAACCAGCAATCCTGTTACTAGGTATATACTCAGAAGAACTGAAAGCAGGGATGCAAACAGACAGTTGCACACTGATGTTCATAGTGGCATTATTTACAATTACAAAAAGATGTAAACAACCCAGATGTCCATCAATTGATGAATGGATAAAATGTGGTATATACATATGATGAAATATTATGAAGCTGTAAGAAGAAATGAAGTGAGGTATGCAACTAGGTGAATGGACCTTGAGGACAGTAGGTTGAGTGAAGTAAGCCAGAAATGAAAAGACAAACATTATAACACTTCACTAATATGGACTAACAATGAAGTGCAAACTCTGAGAATTGAATCTGGGAGCATGGGTTAAGAGGGGAAGGCTTATGTAAAGGTTCCTAATTTGTAAGCTCTTACAGCAGTCACATCTATTTATGAGTTGTAATGGTTATTTCTAAATTTTGAGATGCTGAGCTGTTTGCATGTGACCTGGTCGGTCCCTGGAACTTTGGGTGTCTGTGTGGTCCCTGGAACTCGGAGCCAAGGTTCAGCCACTGTGAGTGTTGGCATTGTTCCATGCAACAACTGTTAAAGAGGCTGAAAAGGAGATCAGACTTCGATTGGAGATACGAATGAAATGGACTTGGTTGTGGCTGGGATAGATCAGACTAAAGGGTACACGAGGATATTAACTGTGTGTGCCAGTTTGAATGTATTATGTCCCCCAAATGCCATTGTCTTTGATGTAATCTTGTGTGGGCAGACTATCAGTGTTAATTAGATTGTAATTCTTTGAGTGCTTCCATGGAGATGCACCCCACCCAACTGTGGGTGATGACTCTGATCCGATAATTTCCATGGAGGTGTTGGCCCGCCCATTGGGTGGGCCTGAATTAAATTCCTGGTGCACTATATAAGATCAGACAGAAGGAGCAAGCTGGTACAGCCAAGAGGGACACTTTGAAGAATGCCCTGGAACTGAGAGAGGAGCTTCAGCTTACAGAGACATTTTGAAGACGGCCGTTGAAAGTAGACCCTTGCTCTGGAGAAGCTGAGAGACGTCAAATACCCTAAGTGCAACTAAGAGTGACATTTTTGAGGAACTGCAGCCTGGAGAGGAACGTCCTGGGAGAAAGCCATTTTGAGACCAGAACTTTGGAGCAGACACCAGCCATATGCCTTCCCAGCTAACAGAGGTTTTCTGGACACCATAGGCCATCCTCCAGTGAAGGTACCTGATTGCTGATGTGTTACTTTGGACACTTTATGGCCTTAAGACTGTAACTGTGTAACCAAATAAACCCCCTTTATAAAAGCCGATCCATTTCTGTTGTTTTGCACTCCAGCAGCATTACCAAAGTAGAACAGTTTTGGTACCAGAAGTGGGGTGCCGGTGCTGCTGTGTTTGCAAATACCAAACATGTTGGAACAGCTTTTTAAATGGACAAGGGGAAGGTTCTGGAAGAATTGTGAGGAGCTTGATAGAAAAGGCCTAGACTGCTTTGAAGAGACTGTTTGTGGAAATATGGACTCTAAAGATACTTCTGATGAGGCCTTGAGCAGAAATGATGAATGTGCTGTTGCAAACTGGAAGGAAGGCGATCCTTGTTTTAAAGTGGCAGAGAATTTGGCAAAATTGAGTCCTGGTGTCAGATGGAAGGAAGAATTTGAAAGCGACAACCTGGAATACTTAGCTGAGGAGATCTCCAGACTATGTGTGGAAGATGTACCCTGGCTTCTCCTTGCAGCTTATAGTAAAATGCGAGTGGAGAGGGATAAACTTAGAACTGAACTCTCAGGTTCAAAGAAACCAGAAGCTGATGGCTTGGAAAATTACAGGCTCCCAGGGGGTGGAATCCCAGAGGCTACAGCCCAACATGAGGATTTAATCAAACATGGAATCTGACCGCCATTTCAGTACAAGCCAAGATTGGAGATGGAGTTAAGCAGAAAGTCCTATTGTCTGATGGCTTTGACACCCGTGTGCTTCATGTGAAGCCAACAAAATTTTTGCAAGATCTTTATAGACAGAGCCATTGCCAGTCTGGACTAGAGACAGACAAGGAACAAATTGAAGGAAAAATTTCTTCAAAGACGGAGACATGGAGGTTGAGGTCTGGAGTCAAGAGGTCTCGGGCTAGGAGAGCGGAGCGGCCCACACACATGGAAAGGGTGAGTTTGCCCTGGAGGTCGAGGGCAGGCCTTCCACCTCGATGCTCAGGAAATATTCTGCCACCCCAAGCCCCAAAGAGGGTGGAGCACATTCCCAGGGAATTGGGGAGAGCCTGGCTCCCATCCCACTGTTCTGAAGGGGTTGAGCATGTGCCCTGGAGATGGAAGGGAATCTGGGAGCTGCCCCGATGTTTGAGGAGGGTGGTGCCAAGAAGGTGGTCTCCCCAATGTGTGAATATTTTGGAGCACTCACCCAAGCATTTGGAGAGGAAAGGGCTGACACAAATGCCCTTAGGAAGGGTTAGACTCCCACTCTCTCAAGCCCCAAGGATGCAACATCATTCTGTTAATGACTCTCAGACTTTGACATCTAATGGAGTTTGTCCTGCAGGTTTTAGGAACTGTTTTGGTCCTGTGAACCCTGTTTTCCTTTCAGTTTTTCCTTATGGCAATGTGAATGTTTATCCTATGAATGTCCCTCCTTTGTATATTGGAAGCACATAACTTGTTCTAAGTTCACAGATCCACAGCTAAAGGAAAATTATGCCTTAGGACTGACCATGCCTATAATTGATTTTGATGGAATTTTGTACTTAACTATTGTTACTGAAATGATTTAACTTTCTGTGACATTGTGGGATGAATGTATTTTGTATATGGAAAGATAATGTCATTTTGGGGTCCAGGGGGTGGAATGTGCCAGTTTGAATGTATTATGTCCCCCAAATGCCATTGTCTTTGATGTAATCTTGTGTGGGCAGACTATCAGTGTTAATTAGATTGTAATTCTTTGAGTGCTTCCATGGAGATGCACCCCACCCAACTGTGGGTGATGACTCTGATTGGATAATTTCCATGGAGGTGTTGGCCCACCCATTGGGTGGGTCTGAATTAAATTACTGTGCACTATATAAGATCAGACAGAAGGAGCAAGCTGGTACAGCCAAGAGGGACACTTTGAAGAATGCCCTGGAACTGAGAGAGGAGCTTCAGCTTACAGAGACATTTTGAAGATGGCCGTTGAAAGTAGACCCTTGCTCTGGAGAAGCTGAGAGACGTCAAATACCCTAAGTGCAACTAAGAGTGACATTTTTGAGGAACTGCAGCCTGGAGAGGAACGTCCTGGGAGAAAGCCATTTTGAGACCAGAACTTTGGAGCAGACACCAGCCATATGCCTTCCCAGCTAACAGAGGTTTTCTGGACACCATAGGCCATCCTCCAGTGAAGGTACCTGATTGCTGATGTGTTACCTTGGACACTTTATGGCCTTAAGACTGTAACTGTGTAACCAAATAAACCCCCTTTATAAAAGCCGATCCATTTCTGGTGTTTTGCATTCCAGCAGCATCAGCAAACTAGAACACTGTGTTTTAAAACTTCAGCTTTTGTGTGGGACCAAAGGAAGGGATTTTTTTTTGATGCAAAATCTATATTTTCTGTAGCACATTATATAATTTAACTTGTATGGTCAGTTTACTCAGACACCATAATTACATGGAACCTTGATTAGGGAGTGAGATCTGGTTGGTTTGTATAGGTTAGCATGAAGCCCCAATACAACCCAGAGAAATTTGGGCAGAGAATGAAAAGTATTTGCAAAGCACCCTTTAGGGACTGGGGGGAAATGTGGAAATATTAAACTTCCCCACCTGGGGAAATCCTGATATTCTCACAAGCATTGGGGACTACCAGCTTAGTGGCTGAGACCTCAATCTTGAGGCTTGCCCTTATGAAGCTTGTTGCTGCAGAGAAGAGGCTAAGCCTACTCATAATTGTGCCTAAGAGTCACACCCAGAGAACCTCTTTCATTGCTCAGATGTGGCCTCTCTCTGTAAGCCAACTCAGCAGGTAAATGCACTTCCCTCCCCCCATGTGGGACAATCCAGTGTCCTTGATTTTTGAAGGTGAGAGTATAATTGTGTAGCTTACACAGTGTGACTGTGTGATTGTGAAAACCTTAGGGCTCACACTCCCATTACTCAGTGTATGGAGAAATGAGTCGAAAAATGTGGACAAAAAGTAAATGAATAATATGGAGGAGGGAGGTATGGGACATTTTGGGTGCTCTTCTTACTTTTATTTTTATTCTTATTTTTATTTTTTGGAATAATGAAAATGTTCAAAAATTGATTGTGGTGATGAATGCACAACTATATGACAATATTGTGAACAATTGTTTTACAATTTGGATAATTGTATGGTATGTGAATATATTTCAATAAAAAGTAAATTAAAAAAAAGAATGAAGGAGATCCCCTATCTCATTGTATATACAAAAATTAACTCAAAATGGGTCAAAGACTGAAATATAAGAACCAGTACTATAAAACTCCTAGAAGAAGATGTATGGAAACATCTTCAGGGTCTTGTGTTAGGCAATGGTTTCCTAGACTTTACAACAAAAGCATAAGCAACAAAAGAGGAAATAGGTAAATGGGACCTTATCAAAATTAAAAACTTCTGTGCATCAAAGGACTGTATCATGAAAGTGAACAGACAAATACCCAAAGGGAGAAAATATTTGGAAACCACACATCTGATAAGGGTTTAATATGCAGAATATATAGGGCAATACTAAAGCTCAGCAATAAAAATATAAACAACCCAATTTTAAAATGGACAAAAAACTTGAATGGACATTTCACCCCAGAGAATATACAAATGGTTAAAAAGCACATGAAAGTTGTTCAACATCATTAGCTATTAGGGAAATGCTAATCAAAACCACAACGAGATATCACCTCCTATCCAGAGGATGGCTAAAATCACATAGACAGACAATAGACAGAATGTGGAGAAATTGGAACCCTCATGCATGGATGATGGAAATGTAAAATGGTGCAGCTGCTATGGAAGACAAGTTGGCAGTTCCTCAAAAATTTAAACATAGAATTACCATAAGGCTCAGTAATACCACTCTTGGGTATATTCCCAAAATGAATTGAAAGCAGAGACGGGAACAGGTACTCATATTTGAATGCTCATGGCAGCATTATTCACAATTGCCAAAAATGGAGGCAACCCAAGTGTCCATCAATCGATGAATGGATAAAAATAATGTGGTAAATACACGCAGTGGAATATTATTCATCAGTGAAAAGGAATGAATTTCTGATACATGCAGCAACATGTATGAACCTTGAAGACATCATGTTGAGTGAAGTAAGCCAGATACGAAAGGACAGGTATTGTATGATCTCACTGATACGAAATAATTAGAATAAGGAAACTCACAGAGTTCTGTTCTAAAATATAGGTTACCAGGGCCTGAGCTGGGAGTAGGGAATGGGGAGTAAATGCTTCATTTTACTGAATTTCTATTTTGGTTTATTTTAAAGTTTTGGAAACGGAAGGCGGTGATGGTAGCACACTATCATTGAGTGTAATTATATAAATGAATGTGGTTAAAGGGGGAAATTTTAGGTCCTATGTATATTCCTAGAATAAAAATTACAAGATAAAGCATAGGACTGCACAATACAGTGAACCCTATTGTAAACAATGGACTATAGTTAATAATACAATTATAAAAATATTCTTTCATGAATTATAAGAAATATACCACACTAATGCAAGGTGTTAATAATAGGGTGTTAAATTGGAAAAAAATACACTCTGATGTAAATGATGAACTATAGTTGTTGTTACAATTATAATATTCTTTCATCAATTGTAACAAAGGTACCACACTAATACAAAGTGTTAATAGTAGGTGGGTGGGTTATGTTGGAATGCTGTATTTTTACAGGATTTTTTTTGTAAAGCTACAACCTCTGTAATTAGACAATTTTTAAAAGGGTAAATATAAAAGTCCAACTTATAAATCAAAAGATGCAAATTGAAGAAACAATATACTACTAAATTATCAAAAGTTAAAAAGATAAATAACTATTGCTGTTAAAGAGAACAGATACTCTTATGCATTGCTGCTTTCAATATAGATTAAAGTCACTTTGTTTTGCAATCTGGCAAGTTTTTTTAAATTAAAAACTACATATGTCCTTCGACTGAGTGCCTCAGTCTTAGAAATAAAAGTACGTATATATTATGATATTTGTACAAGGAAACTTATTGCTATGTGATTCATAGGGGTAAAACACTGGAAATAAATTGCATCAGAAGGGGAATGGTTCAATAAGTTATATTCATCAACTATACACTATTGTCCAGCCATTTAAAAGAAGGTACCATCTGAATTGGGGAATTTTTAAAGAATGTCTAGAAAAAGAAGATGCAAAAGAGAGTGTGTAATATGATCCACTTTTATGAAATAACCTATGGCACACACCCATATGTGTGTATATGTATGTATGATGCATATATTTGTATAATCATATAAGCTTGGTGAGTAATATGGAGGTATGATGGCTAGGTTCATGTATCAACTTGGCCAGGTGATGGTACCCAGGTGTCTGGTCAAGCAAGCACTGGCCTAACTGTTGCTGCAAGGACATCTGTGGCTGGTTGTATTAGTTAGGGTTCTCTAGGGAAACAGAATCAATGAAAGGTGTCTCTGACTACCAAATTGTAAAAGTGACTCACGCAACTGTGGGTATGCATGAGTCCAAATTCTGTAGAGCAGTCAGCAAACTGTCAACTCCAAGGAAGATATCCGATGAACTGCTCAGGAAACGAACCGGCAACTTCGACGAACTCCTCAGGAAATGAACTGGGATCTTCGACGAACGTGTTCGATGAACTCCTCAGGAAATGAACCGGCAACCTCGATGAACTCCTCAGGAAATGCTTCACTGGGCAGCCGAAGAAGAAGTGAAGGTCCTCTATCTGTCTTGCTTATAAGTCTTCAACTGGTTAATTGGATTAAATCCAGCCAATTGCATTCTCTCATTGTGGAAGACACGCCCTTTGGTAAGTCATCAGTCACAGGGGCAGTCAATTGACTGATGATTTAATAAACCAGTCTGTTGGCTTATTAACCAGCCTCAAACGTCCTCACAGCAATTGTTAGGCCAGTGTTTGCTTGACCAGACAGCTGGGCACTATCACCTGGCCAAGTTGACACATGAACCTAGCCATCACACTGGTTAATAAGCCAGAAGGCTGGTTTATTAAATCATCAGTCAGTTGGCTGCAGCTGTGACTGATGATGTCAATGAAGGGCATGTCTTCCACAATGAGAGAATGCAGTCAGCTGGATTTAATCCAATCAGTTGAAGACTTTTAAATAAGGCAGATAGAGGATCTTCACTTCTTCCTCAGCTGACCAGCGAAGCATTTCCTGAGTTCTTCAAGTTGCCAGTTCATTTCCTGAGGAGCTCATCAGACACATTTATTGGAGTTGCCAGTTTGTTGCCTGAGGAGTTCATTGAACATCTTCATTGGAGCTGCCAGTTGGCTGCCTGCCCTATGGAATTTGGACTTATGCATACCCACAGTTTCATGAGACATTTTTATAAATCTTATATTTATACATATCTCTTGTTGACTCTGTTTCCCTACAGAACCTTAACTAATACAGGAGGATACATACTAGGTGGTCAGTATGGCTTGTATGTGTTTGTGTTTTGGAGTGGTGATTATGGGTGAGAGTAGACCAAAGAAGTGGATGGAGGATTCAAGTTAAAATGGAAAAGGGAATAAAAAGTTTGCATTATTAAAAATATATGCATATGATAATGCATATGAATCCACAAAATATAACAAATATGCATCTGAAAGAATTTTATAAATAAAGTCTTAAATGTGTCATGTCCATGCTTAAAATGCCTTTGGAATTTGAAGTTGATGCTTATAGATATCCTTTGTTTTGAGAGACTAGGGCTAAATAAAAGAAGGATTGTTTTCCATTAGGAAGGATTTCAGGATCATGTAGTTCGTAAATTCTGATCTCATTGCCAAAAAATATCAGAACCTCAATCTATGAAATCCATTCTTTGTTTCATGTTCACACACACACACACACACCCTCCATTGCCTTGGCTCAGGCACAGACATCTGGCCAACTTATTTTAAAAATGTTTGTTGTTGCTATGACCAGAATTAGATATTCTATGGTTGTACTGAAGCAAATGAAAGATAATATAATGAAATTTACCTTAGATAAAATTTTTCACCACTTTGGTTTGGATTTAAGCAATTACCTTAAAAAAAAAAAACAAACTAGCCCTGTTTTTCCTCCTAGAATTTAAATTAACACCCGCTTTTTTAAGGGAGAATTGGATCAGCCCTGTTATATGCTATTTACTATAAGGAGGTGCTGGATATGGAGACCCTCAGGCACCAACATAATTCAGAATGACTTAAAAAGGCACAACCCTTGCTAAATGAAAGTTAATATCTTGAATCAACAGTCTAGCTCAATGGCATTGAAAGATACAGGAGGTGTTTAAGTCTGAAACATGTGGGGACATAGTATATATAGCTGCTGCTCCTGAACCCTAATAATTAAATGAACAAAAAAAAAGGCAAAACCAGAAGACTTCTTTAAGGCAAGCAAGAGTCTCTGGGCTGGTTAAAGAAATGGAGGTCCCATTTGCCATTGTCTTTAAATGGAAATGAGAGGAGAATGTAGCTAAGAAAGACAAAAATACCTTTCCAACACAATTTTTTATCTAATAATCCTGGAAATCTGTTGCTATTGGAAACTAACATAGCTTGCGAATCTCAGCAACTAGCAATTTCATAGAAGTATAACTTCTAACTTTGTTGCTTAAACCTCTCCATCTTGAATTCTGAGAATACTTCAGTCGATAACTTGCCCACAGAATCAAAACATGTGGGACTTTACAACTAAAATTATTAATTTTGTGAATTTTTTTGTCTCTAAGATAAAACTTCAGTGTGTCTGAATTGTGTGCATAGATGAACTGTGGAACTACATATGCCTGCTTCCTTGTGGGACAGTTAGGTTTTTCTTTAGGACTGCCAAGTGCACTGAGGGACCAAAAGAAGATTGAGTCCAAAGAGTACTCTTTATCTGAAATTTTCAGCTAGCAGCTAACTCTTTTTTTAAACTCAGTCTTATTGAGGTATGTTCACATACCATACAATCATCCACAGTATACAATCAATTGTTCACAGTACTATCATATAGTTGTGCTTCATCACCACAATCAATTTTTGAACATCTTCATTACTCCATTAAAAAAAGTAAAAAAGAACACCTAAAACATCCCATCCCCCCATCCCACCCTATTTTCCAATTAATTTTTGTCCCCATTTTTCTACTCATCTTTCCATACACTGGACAAAGGGACTGTGAGCCACAAGGTTTTCATAATCACACAGTCACACAGTATAAGCTACATAGTTATACAATCATCTTCAAGAATTAAGGGTTGCAGTTCAAGTTTCAGGTATTTCCTTCTCACTATTCCAATACACAAAAACTACATAGGGATATCTATATAGTGCTTAAGAACACCCTCCAGAATGATCTCTCACTCCATTTGAAATCTCTCAGCCACTGAAACTTTATTTTCTTTCATTTGTCTTCCCTTTTTTGGTCCAAGAAGGCTTTTTCAGTCCCACAATACCAGTGCCAAACTCATCTCTGCGAGTCAGGTCCCACATTGCCAGGGAGATTTACACCACTGGGAGACATGTTCCGTGGGGGGGGGGGGGGGGGGGGGGCAGTGAGTTTACCTGCAAAGTTGGCTTAGCTAGAGAGAGAGGGTCACATCTGAGTTACAAAGAGGTACTCAGAGGGAGACTCTTAGGCACAATTTTAAGCAGGCTTAGCCTTTCCTTTGCAGTAACAAACTTCATAACGGCAAGCCTCAAGATCAAGGGCATGGCCTTCCAGATTGGCAGCCCCCAATGTTTGTGAGAATATCATTAATTCCCCAGGTGGGTAAGTTTAATATTTCCACATTTTCCCACAGTCCCTCAAGAGGGCTTTGCAAATACATTTTTGTTCTCTGCCCATATTACTTTGGGATGTATCAAGACTTCCTATTAACCTGAACCAACCGACCAGATTTCGCTCCCTATTCAAAGTTTCATGTAATTATGGTATTTGACTAAACAGATCATACAAGGTAAATTATTTAGTGTGCTAAAGAAAATATAAGATCCTGCACCAAGTAAACATCTCTTTCCTTGATCTCACACAGAAGTTGAGGTTTTAAAACACAGTCAGAATCGTCCTTTACCTTTTGGCCTGATTTGCCTTAGTCCTACCAGACCTGCTTCATACATATCTCTAATTGAAGCCTGGACACTTTTTCAACTTTTTAAACAGTTTAAACAGTTGCTGTATGAGATAATACTGACATTCATAGCTGCAAACTCTAGCTCTCAGTCTCAGGTATCACACAGATACCCAAAGTTCCAGAGACGGACCAGGTTATACCCAAAAAGCTCAGCATCTCAGAATTTGGAGATAACCATTACAACTCAGGAATAGATGCGACTGCTGTAAGAGCTTACAATCTCGGGACCTTTACAGTAAGCATTCCCCTGATAAGCTGTGCTCTAAGATTCAAATCTCAGTGTTTAGATATTATAGTTAGTCCATATTAGTGAGGCGTTATAATGTGTGTCTTTTTGTTTCTGGTGCATTTCTCTCAAAATGCTGTCCTCAAGTTCCATTCACCTAGCTGCATGTCTCACAACTTCATTCCTTCTTGCAGCCGCTCCATATTCTATTGTATGCATACACCACAGATCGCCATTCCATTCATCAGTCAATGTACCCTTAGGCCACCTCCATCTGTTGCAAATCATGAATACTGACGCCATAAACACCAGTGTGCAAATGTCCATTCGTGTCCCTGCTCTCAGTTCTTCCAAGTATATACCCAATAATGAGGTTGCAGGACCTTATGGCACCCACATACTTAGCTTCTTGTGGAACCACCACAGTGTCCTCCAGATAGGCTACACCATTCTACTTCCCCACCAAAAGTAAATAGGTACATCTGTCTCTCCATGCTTTCTCCAGTAGTTGTATCCCTCTGTTTATTTTTACCTCCTGCAATCTTATAGAGATATATTCACATACCATACAATCATCCATGGTGTACAATAAATTGTTCACAGTGTCATCATATAGGTGTGTATTCTTCACCACATTCAACACTTGAATATATTCCTTACTCCAAAAAATAAAAAAAAAATAATAAAAAAGATAAAAGAAAAAATAAAAACAAAATAAAATAAATACAATAATTAGGTCAGACAACAGCACCACCACCAAGAATCCCATAACCCTCCCTTATATCCCCCTCTTATAGGTATTTAGCTTTGGTATATTGTCTTTGTTACATTTAATGGAAGCATATTACAATGTTACCGTTAACCATAGACTCCAGTTTACATTCATTATAGTTTACCCAATACCATCCCTTTTTCAACACCTTGCAAGGTTGACATTCATTTGTTCTCCCACATGTAAAAACACTTTTATGTTTGTACATTTAGTCACCATCCCTGACAACTCTAGGTTTCACTAAGTTACACAGTCTCAATATCTATAGTCTATCTTCCTTTCTGGTGTCATACATGCCCCTAGCCTTCCTCTTTCAACTTTACTCACAGACATCTTTGTACAGTGTACTTATAATATTGTGCTACCATCACACAGTATTGTTCTATCAATTTCTGGACCTATACAATCAACCCTGTGAACATTCTATACTCCTTCAGCATCAAATGCCTAATCTCTTGCTCTTTCTCTCTCCTCATAACCTGTGTTCTCAGCTTTAACTCTCAAAGTCTGCTCATTAATGTTAGTTCATATTAGTGAGACCATACAGAATTTGTCCTTTTGTTTCTGGATAACTTTGCTCAACATAATGTCCTCAAGGTTCATCCACAATGTTATACATTCCATGACTTTGTTCTGTCTTATAACTGTGTAAAAATCCATTGAATTTATATACCACAGATTGTTTATCCACTCATCCATTGATGGACATTTGGGATGTTTCCATCTCTTGGCAATTGTGAATAATGCTGCTATAAGCATTGGATTACAAGTGTCCGCTTGTGTCTTAGCTTTCAGTTCCTCTGAATATATACCTAGTAATGGAATTGCTGGATCATATGGCAATTTTATACTTAGCTTCCTAAGGAATCATCACACTGCCCTCTAGAGTGGCTGCACCATTGCACATTCCCACCAACATGAATAAGTGTGCCTCTTTCTCCACATCCTCTCCAGCACTTGTCATTTTCTGTTTTTTTTTGATAATGGCCATTCTAGTAGGTGTGAGATGATATTTCATTGTGGTTTTGATTTGCATTTCCCTAATAGCCAGAGAAGTTGAGCATCTTTTCATATGTTTTTGAGCCATTTGGATTTCTTCTTCAGGAAAGTGTCTGCCCATGTCTTTTGCCCATTTTTAAATTGGGTTGTCCTTCTGTTGCTGAGTTGTAGGATTTCTTTACATATTTTGGTATTAAACCCTTATCTGATATGTGATTTCCAAATATTGTTTCCCATTGCATATACCTCCTTTCTACTTTTCTGACAAAGTCCTTTGATGTACAAAACTGAATTTGAGGGAATCCCATTTATCTATTTCTTTTCTTCATTGTTCATGGTTTGGATGTAAGATATAGGAAACCACCTCCTATCACAAGATCTTTAATATATTTCCCTACATTTTCTTCTAAAAGTCTTATGGTCTTAGCATTAATGTTTAGGTCTTTGATGCATTTTGATTTAATTTTTGTATAAGGTGTGAGAGAGGAGTCCTCTTTCATTCTTTTGGATATGGATGTCCAGTTCTCCAAACACCATTTATTGAAAAGGCTGCTCTGACCCAGTTGTGTTGGCTTGACTGCCTTATCAAAGTTCAATTGTCCGTAGATGCAAGTGTCTATTTCTGAACACTCAATTCAATTCCATTGGTCAGTATATCTATCTTCATTCCAGTATCATGCTGTTTTGACCATTGTAGCCTTATAATATGCTTCAAAGTCAGGTAGTGTGAGACGTCCCACATCATTCCTCTTTATCAAGATATTTTTGGCTATTCAGGGCACCCTGACCTTCCAAATAAATTTGGTTATTGAATTATCTATTTCTGCAAAGTAAGTTGTTGGTATTTTAATTGGTATTGCATCAAATCTATAAATCAGCGTAGGAAGAACTGACATCTTAACTATATTTATTCTTCCAATCCACGAACACAGAATGTTCTTCCATTTTTTAAGGTCCTGATTGATTTCTTTTAGCAGTTTCTTGTAGTTTTCATATCATCTGCAAACAGTGAAAGTTTTACTTCTTCCTCTCCAATTTGGATTCCTTTTATTTCTTTTTCTTGCCTAACTGCTCTAGCTAGAACTTCTGGCACAGTGTTGAACAACAATGGTGACAGTGGTCATCTCTGTCTTGTTCCTGATCTTAGAGGGAAAGCTTTCAGTCTTTCCCCATTGAGTATGATGTTAGCTGTGGATTTTTCATATTTTGCCCTTATCATATTGAGAAAGTTCCCTACTTTCCTATCCTTTTGAATGTTTCTGCAAGAAAGTATGTTGACTTTTTTCAAGTGCCTTTTCTGCATACACCGAGATGATCATGTGGTTTTTCTGCTTGATTTATTGATGTGGTGCATTATATTAATTGATTTTCTTGTGTTGAAGCAGCCTTGCCCACCTGGAATAAATCCCACTTGATCATGGTGTATAATTCTTTTAATGTGCTGCTGGATTCAATTTGCAGTATTTTGTTGAGGATTGCTGCATCTATATTCATTAAAGTGATCGGTCTATAATTTCTTTTTTGTAGTATCTTTGACTTTGATATTAGGGTGATGTTGACTTCATAGAATGAGTTAGGTAGCTTTCCCTCCTCTTCAATTTTTTTGAAGAGTTTGAGCAGGATTGGTACTTACTCTTTCTTGAATGCTTGGCTGAATTCACATGTGAAGTGTTCTGGTCCTGGGCTTTTCTTTTTGGGCAGCTTTTTGATGACTGACTCAATGTCTTTACTTGTGATTAGTTTGTGGAGTCAATGGTGGTTGTTCATGCTTTTCTAGGAAGTTGTCCATTTTGTCTAAGTTGTCTAGTTTATTAGCATATAGTTGCTCATAGTATCTTCTCATTATCTCCTTTATTTCTGCAGGGTCAGTAGTTATGTCCACTTTCCCATTTCTGATTGTATTTATTTGCATCCACTCTCTCTTTTTTGTTTTTTAGCTTAGCTTAGGGTCCACTGATTTTATGCATTTCCTCAAAGAACCAACTTCTTGCTTTGTTGATTCTCTCTATTGTTTTCCTGTTCTCAATTTCATTTATTTATGCTCTAATCTTTGTTATTTCTTTCCTTTTGTTTGCCTTAGGGTTAGTTTGTTAGTTCCTCCAGGTGAACAGTTAATTCCTCAATTTTTGCTCTCTCTTCTCTTTTATTACAGGCATTTAGGGCAGTAAATTTCCCTCCCAGCACTGCCTCCATATATTTGTGAATTTTCTGACCTCTCCCTGTTATTGATTTCCACCTTTGCTGCATCCCATAAGTTTTGATATGTTGTGCTTTCATGGTCATTTGCCTTGAGGTATTTACTAATTTCTCCTGTAATTTCTTCCTTTACCCACTGGTTGTTTAAGAGTATATTGTTTAGCCTCCATATATTTGTGAATTTTCTGACCTTCTCCCTGTTATTGATTTCCAACTTCTTTTCATTATGATCCAAGAAAGTATTTTGCATAATATCAATAGTTTTAAATTTGTTGAGCCTTGCTTTGTGACCCAGCATGTGGTCTATCCTAGAGAATGATCCGTGAGCATTGAGAAAAATGTGTATCCTGCTGTTGTGGTGTCCTATAAATTTCTGTCAAGTCTAGTTCATTTATCATACAATTCAACATCTCTGTTTCCTTATTGATCCTTGGTCTAGATGTTCTATCCATTGATGAGAGCATTGTATTGAAGTCTCCAACTGTTATGGTAGTGGTATATACTTTTCCCTTCAGTGCTGTCACTGTTTGCCTCATGTATTTTGGGGGACTCTGGCTTGATGCATAAATATTTATAATTGCTATGTCTTCTTGATGACTTGTCCCTTTTATTAGTATATAGTTTCCTTCTTTGTCTCTTTTAATTATTTTACATTTGAAGTCTAATTTGTTTGATATTAACATAACTACCCCCACTCTTTTCTGGTTATTGTTTGCATGAAATATCTTTTTTCAGACTTTACTTTTGACCTAATTTTGTCCTTGTGTCTAAAGTGAGTTTCTTGTGGACAGCATATAGATGGGTCCTGTTTTTTAATCCATTTTGCTGATCTATGTATTCTTATTGGAGAGTTTAATCCATTAACATTTAGTGTTATTACTTTAAGGGCATTACTTTCTTCTACCATTTTGTCTTTTGGATTTTATATATCATATCTTACTTTTTTCTCTCTCTCCTTTTACCCTTCCTGATGGCCTTCATTTCTACACTCTTCTCCAAACCTCTCTCTCCTGTCTTTTCCTATTAGCCTGTAGCACACCCTTTAGTATTTCTTGTAGCACAGGTCTCGTATTCACTAACTCTCTCAGTGTCTGTTTGCCTAAAAATATTTTAATCTCTTTCTCAGTTTTGAAGTACAATTTTGTTGGATATAGAATTCTTGGTTGGCAGTTTTCCTCTTTCAGTATCTTAAATATATCATACCACTGCCTTCTCACCTCCATGGTTTCTGCAGAGAAATTTACATAGTCTTATCAAGCTTCCATTGTATGTGATGGATTGCTTTTATCTGCTGCTTTCAGAATCCTCTCTTTGCCTTTGACATTGGACAATCTGATCAGTAAGTGTCTTGGAGCAGTTCTATTGGGATCTTTTCTGTTTGGGATATGCTGCACTTCTTGAATCTGTAATTTTATGTCTTTCATAAGAGTTGGGAAATTTTCAGTGATTATTTCTTCTATTATTCTTTCTCCCCCTTTAAACTTCTGTTCTCCTTCTGGGACACCCATAACATGTATATTCATAAACTCCATATTGTCATTCATTCCCTAAGACCCTGCTCATATTTTTCCATTCTTTTCCCTATCTGTTCTTTTGTTTTTGGGATTTCAGATGACTTATCTTCTAGTTCACTGATCCTTTCTTTTGCCTCTTCAAATCTACTGCTGTATGTCTCCATTGTGTTTTTCATCTCTTCTATTGTGACTTTCATTCCCATAAGTTCTGCCATTTCTTTTTTCAAGCTTACAAATTGTTTTATGGTCTTCCAGTGTCTTCTTTATATCCTTTATCTCTTTTGCCACATTTTCCTTCAGTTCGTTGATTTGATTTAGATTTATTTGAACATCTTTTATTAGTTCTTTCAATTCCTGTATCTCAGTTGAAGTGTCAGTTTATTCCTGTGGCTTGTCTATATTTCATGTTTCCTAGTTTGGCTCATTATTTTTAGCTGTCTAATCATCTGATTTTCTTGCTTAGTTTATTCTGGAGCTCATTTTCACTCTTTTACCTAGTGTTTTCTTGTTGGTTGGTGTTGTTCTCTATCCATTCTTTGACATTCAGTTCAACTTATTCTAGACTTCTAACATAGCTTCTGTTTAGTTGATCAGAATTTTTCAGTTCTTTTGTTTTCTGGTTCTTGCCCTGCCTCTATGTAATCTTTTTTGTGACAGAGTCTTCCCAGATATGATTGACCCCAATCAGATTTTCCCAGTTCAGACAGGCCCAGGTCTCAGGAGAAGAGTGTAATCTCTATGAAGTTTCCCTGAGAATGAAATCTCACAGGTTCTCAAACCCTCCTGTGAAGCCTCTAGACTCTGTGCTTTCCCTATCCTGTCCAACAGGTGGCACTTGTCAGCCTGTGGCTCCCCACTGGTGCAAAAAGGTGCAGTGCCTTTAATTCTCAGAAGACCCTGTCACTGCCAAGGGTGTGAATGACTCATGCTCTTTCTATTATTCAGCCCCTGGGGTCTGAGTTCTCTGAATAAGGGCCACCGCTTGAGCTGGACACTGTCCCCCTTATCTTGGGGAAGTTATGCCCTTTAGGGAATTGTCTCCTCCACTAGACTCATTGCTTTGTCTCTCAGACCTATCTTAGCTCTGCCCTTGTCTGGGTCCCCAGCCAATTGCAAAAGTCTGAGGCTTTCTGTAAAGAGCTACTTAGAATACTTAAAAAAAAAGAGAAATTCCTTTTCTAGGCCTTTCCCCAACCTCAGGTTTTGTCAGTCAAAGTGTAGACTATTTAAAAATATGCCTCTTACGGAAATACCTTTTTCACCTGACTTGTTTGTCTCAGACAACTTTAATTCCACTCTTTCCCCAACAGTGCTGAAGCCTGAGATTCCCAGCAGCTATTATGGGTTACTGAAAAGTAAAAAAATAAAGATTCAAAGAGAAAGAAAAAAAAACAAACAAACAATTTTCAGAGCTGGACCCCAGCTCCCCAGGTTTGCAAATGAGAGCTGGAGTTGGTACCCATTTCTGTATGCCCCTTTTTCTTGGAACTCAGCCCTTTCTCAGTATTCTGAACACCTCCAACTCCAAAAGTCTCTGTTTTTTGGTTGTTGTTAGCCCTGCTTCCTCTCTGCTGGGCCAAATTCTCCTGGTCCCTTTTGTGCTTGCTCCTGGTTTATCTGTGCTTGGAGCTTTTATTCAGCAGTCCAAATTTGTTAATTAATTCTGCAATTGGTGCTGGATTGAGACTCCCCTTCCTTTCTCCCAGCACAGATTGTTTCTTTTTCCCTCAGGGTACCAGCTCCAAGACAGTCTGTCATGCCTGTGGGGGAGGGGCGCCAGCCCCTGGCCGGGGAAACTTGCAGTTCTTTGCTGCGATCTCAGCCATTCCAGCCATTCCAGACTGGTATACGATGTGTGTCCGGTCAAAGAACTACCTGAAACAGCTGTTCCATACAATTTCTGGCTATTTACCAGCTGCTCTAGGGGAGTAACTCAGCAGCTAACTCTTGAGTGATTTGAGTCTTCAAAATACCCCAAATTCTCAACTTTCCATATATCTTGCCTTCTTTTTTGTTTATATAATTCTGTAATATGCTTCCTGTTTTTTTATAGACCATCCCAAATAGTAGGTGTGCCATTTTGGATATATTATGTCCCCCCAAAAGCCATATTCTTTATTGCAATCTTATGGGCACAGATTTATTAATTTTTTTGATTAGGGTGTGATCTCCTGATTGAATGTTTCCGTGGGGATTTGACAATGCCCATTCAGGGTAGGTCTTGATTAGTTTCCTGGAGTCCTTTAAAGGGAGCTCACACAGAGAGCAGAGAGACAAAAATGCCATGGGATATGCTAAGCTAGGATACACAGACCCAGACACTTGCTGACACTTGCTGATGCTTAGACATGCTTGGTGATGTGGACAGAAGGATGTTTGGAAATGCTTAGCTAAGAAATGCTAGCCCAGAGTTTCCTCCAGAGAAAGCTAAGAGAGACAAGCCCAGAGACATTTTGGAAGCCATTTTGAACCCAGAATTCAGAACCCAGGTGCAAGGTATCACCAGACATCAGCCACATGCCTTCTTAGATAATGGAGGTTTTCCAGACACCAATGGCCATTTCCTCAGTGATGATATCCTTTTGTTAATGCCTTAGTTTCAACACTTTTATTGCCTTAGGACTGTAAACTTGTAACCAAATAGACCCCCTTCATAAAAGCTAACCCATTTCTGGTATTTTGTGTAATGGTAGCATTAGCAAACCAGAATAGTAGGTGTTAAATACATTTTAGTTAGATGATTGAATTAATATTTAAAACTCCATTTTAGACAGCTAATGTAGCTACTATGCCTGCCTTGATTCAGACCACCATCACCCCTATCCTGGATGACTGAAATCCACTATCTCTTTACAGTCAAGGGTCCCCCAAATCCCACCAAGTTGCTGCAGTTGGTATGATCATTCTGAAATAGAAATTCTTTCTCCAGTTTAAAATTATTCATGGCTTCTCTTAATTTTCAGTATACATTTCCAATTCTTTAGCCTTGACAAGTTACAACATGATTATGCTCTTGCCTACCCACCTTGCCCTCTGTCCCAACCTTCAGGTTCCCTTCCTTTAAGGAACATTGAGACTCCTGATGTTGTGCTGCATCAGGCCTCTATGTCCCCTCACAAGATTCAGTGTCTTCTGCAAACAGTTTTTTTTTTTCATCTTGTTGACTCCTCCTTCTTCAAAACTAATTTTTGTCTGTAACATCCCCCAAGAAGCCTTCTTAGGACTTAATTTTCAAGTAACACATATATATACTATTTAGAGGTAGATTCAGGGGAAAATAATTTTTTTAAAGAGTTCAGATAAGGACTGAAAACAGAAAGTAAGAAGCCATTAAAAGCCTATAACTTTTCACTTCTCACTTGCTTATCTATCTTCTCCTTTGCCAATTTCTCTTTCTGTTTTTTGGTCACCATAGAAACAGGACATACGAGTCTTAGTTTCCTGAGCTGTAAAATGGATAATAGTTATAGTCAACTCAAAATAATATTGTAAAATTTAAATGAAATGATGCTTTTAATACATTTAAATACATTCCTTGGCACCAATAAATATTAGTTATTACATTATTAGGCAAGTATATCATTTGGTATATTAAGATTCTGAATACATTCTAATCAAGTCAAAGACATTATAAGAGTTCAGTACCAAATTAAGTGATCCACAAAAGTAAATTGTGCAATGCATTGTACCAGATACTGTGGGAACATAATGTAATGCTAAATGAATATATTTGGGAGTTGGAATAATGTTCCCATTTTCCAAAAGGGAAGCAAGATATGTTCTGGCAACCAGGAAAGAAAGTACTGATGCAATTACTTAAAAAAGTTCTAAAACTGTTATCAGGGATGGTTTGGAAAACACACAAGTGTAAGAAAGGAATAAGTTTCGTTTTCACATAGAGACAGCATGGAATAAGGGAAATGGAGGCAAAACCAGTTTAAACAAGCCCCAGACAAAGAGAAGAGAGAATCTGCCTGCTCCTTATATGGAAAAGTAACCATAGTTACTGGAATGTAAAGAGATATGAGGTAATATCAGAGGCGGGAACTCACAGCAAAAAAAAAAATAAAAATAAAAACTTGGGGGGGATAGGCTGATCAGTTCAAAATCTCAATAATGAGCTAGTTGGCTCTCTGGGATTGGCTGTACAAATTAAAATCTCAAAAGATGAATTAGTTAGTGTTCTCGGATAGGCTGTAACCTCTGTAGTACCCAGTCAATGGGGAAACAGGGGAGGGACTTGCGAATTAGGATTAGGAGATTTAAAGATCGCCATTCTCTTCCTCTGGCGCGCCAGCCTTCCGCATGTTTGGCTGGACGCCCCATCTTGCAAGATCGTAAATAAATTCTTTTCTCCTCCAGAACCGAGAGAGCGTTTATTCCCTTACAGGTACCGCTTTATTTCCGACAACAAGGAAGTCATGACCTCTGAGTGTCAGAATACATGGTGTCTAACAAACAACCCAAACCTCATTTCCTTTGTTGACGGTGTTAATGAAACTGGTAGGTGAAATTGACAGGTACTTGACAAAGCACTTCTTAACATTTTTGTGGACGAATTTGTTGGATTAGTAGCAATTTGAAGAGTTTTACCCAAAGAATGATGAACTGATTTTAACAGGTGTGTCCAGAGGTGAGCTCAAGGGCTCTGTTCTTTGCCTAGCTTTGCCCATTTAATACCTACAACAACCCTGCAAGGTAGATGGTATTATCTCTATTTTACAATGAGGGAATGGAAGCATAGCATGGGTAAGAAATGGATGCAAAGCCTCACAGCTAGAAAGTCAGAAAACCTTCCTGGAGGAATCCAGCTCTATCAGACACTGGCAACCTTGGGCAAGTTACTTGATCACTCTGAATCTCCATTTCCTCATTGGTGAAATGGGGATAATAGTCTTAACCTCTAGGATTGTTAGGAAGATTACGTTACTTTTATTCATTCATTCATTCAACAAATACCAAACATTGTGCAAGGTACTGGGGATACACTGTGGGGGGCAGGATGTGGGTTCAGACATACAAGTAGGAGGAAGGGAGACACCTAACAATGAGTAAGCAAATTTATATCAATTGCAAATTGCATTAGCACAATGAGGAAAAAGTACAGGTTCTGTAAGAAAAAACTAACAGGTGGGAAATGCTTTAAGACATAAAAGAATGGGAAATTGCTTGGTAAATTTTAAGATTCTATGAAGGCATTAAAGTGCTGTAAAAGAGTTTAAAGGAAAGTGGTATACCTCCAGCTGAGATGGTGAGGAAGGCATTTTAAGGGACAGAGATTTTAAGTAAACCTTTAAGAATGGAGAAAATTTTGATACTTAGGGGAAGAAGTAGCATTCTTGGCCAAGGGGGGAGGAAGATTTGAGCAAAGGTCTCAGAAGAAATGGTTTTTATGCCAGACTTTAAGCCAAATGATTTTAATATTTATTCTGTTCCCCAATATTACAGTTTATGCAAAGATATTCACTTTTACCCCCTTTAAATTAAGGTACAGGCATCAGGTACCCTTAGGGATTATTAAGCAAACTTATAAGGAAATGTCCCTAAGAAGATAAGCTTGTGTTATTACAGGGTAGTTAGAGATTTTGTTGATTAAAAGTAAGGACAATAAACAGCTGAGAGAAAGATTAAGTAAAATGGGTCTTGGAAATTCAGTGAGAATTGACCACAAAGGAACTCTAGACTTAAATTCCTTGGTATTATTACACTTTACCCTGGTTAAGATTTACATCCTGCATGCTTGTGGTTTTGAGTTCTTGGTAAAATATAGCCAGGGCAGAAAATAAGGAAGTCTTTTAACATGTAGGGCATACAAAGTATTGACATGTAGTTACCTAGCAGAGAGAGGCTTTGGTATCTGAATGAGCCTTCTTATTATTGATAGTAATAAAATTATGTCATGATTTGAAGTGAATGGCATTAACATGAATTGGTAATTGAAAACCATTTTTCCAATTGCTCATCTTCACCCATGTTTTTAAAGGAAATATATAGGATTCATCGAGATGTATGAAAATGCATAGGTAAAAATAGTACTTCCTTTATCCTCAAACTGTTATATTAAAACATTATATCCATTCACTGCTCTATAATGTAGAAAGGGTCTAAAGACACAGATAATAGTTCAAAGGAGAGTCACAGTGCCCAGGAAGACAAACTGTATAAAAAACTGTTTTTATTTGTGTCTATAAATGAGATGACTGGGGGGGGGGCGGAACTTAATAGTAGTTTTTAAATATACAAAGTATAGGCTGAGGAGAGTGAAGCTTATTTTTCCTTTTCATTAAAAGAAAAGCCAAAGAGAAGACTTTAACAGAATAAAGAATTTAGATAAGATGGAAGAAAAGAAGGATTTTTTTTATAGTAAGGGATCCTCAAATTAACACTTGAATGGATGACCCAAGGACATTAGAAACCTTCCATTAATGTATTTTGTGACAATTACAAGAATGCTGGACTGGAGATCAGAAGACATTTAACCCTTAGTCACTAGTTAGTTCCATGGCATTGGGCAATCTATTTAGTTTCTCTGGGTCCTAATTTCTTTATGTGTAAAAGAACAGCTTTGGACTAGATAAAGGACACCTTTGATTTTTGGCTAGATTCTTATCTTCCTGGGGTGATTCCTATCTCATGTCAAGGAAATGAGCTAGATTTCCTTGCTTGCTTATTTAATGGCTTGCAATAATGCTTTTCCACTTAAAGCACTCTGAGATAGAAAAATGCAAAATATTTTTTCTAAAGTCTTACAACCAGCATGTTTACACTGAAAGGTCACACTTCTACATTGTTTGAACTTTAATGCTTTGCAAAGACTACTATATGATTTCTTGATGTTCTTGACAGCTGTTCTTTACATTCACCCAGGACCAGGCACAAGGTGTGGGTTCAGCTATCAGCTATCAGCTATCAGGAAGAGAGTCCCGCTTTTCTTTTCTTTTCTTTTATTGCCAGAGAAACAGAAAAGGCGATGACGATTTTTTTAAGCCACTTTGGGCTGGTATGTTTGTGGTGTTTATTTGCAAAGCTGCACATATACTTCTACAGATGTTAATTCAGGTAAACTAATGTTAATTGAGGCGGCTTCATGCTGGGAATACAAAGTTCCTGCTTCATTAGGTGCTGGGAGAGCTTAGAAACTTATGGAGGTTAACAATGCCTCCACTTTCACAATAATGTGCTACCTGCTGTGATGGAGGCACATACATGGGCAGAGAGGTGCCCAGAGAAGGACATTCAGGCCACCCCAGGGGTTCAGGGAAGGCTTCCTAGACAACATTTTACCAGGCCAAGGCAGTGGATTCTTTGTCCGATGTGCTCAAATGAACAATTCCTGAGACACCGGGTTTTCAAAGAGGGAAAGAGTTATTTCAGGCACAAAGCAAGAAATCAGATGGGCTATCAGTCCAAAAATCTGTCTCCCCGAACAGCAGTAATTCTGATAGTTTTAAAGTACTAAAAGATGGACAGGTTTTAGGATAATGATCACAATAGCCCCAGATGATGTGATTAGAGGTGATCTAATTACTGAGCATGCTCAGATTGATTACATGCTTAGTCACAGAATGTATGTAAGAACATGGCAGCCTTAATAGGATGATGAGTGTGATTTTTAGTATTATAATGAGGTATAGGTCACTTATAGGTTAAAGTCTAAGTCTACTGCATATGTCAGGTGGGCTCATTTGAGTTAGATCCAGCTTTGGTTATCAAGATAACTTTGGACTTGTGGTGGGTTAGTTCTGGGTTGACCCAAGACCCTTCATTAATAAACATTAGGCACTGTCTTTAGTGATCATAAGACTCTAAAGTCTAAAACTCAGATAAAATGGGTACAAATGAAGGTTAGTCATAAGGTTTTACAATCTCAAGGGTACAAGATAGAGGCTATACAATCATTATCAGGGATCAAAGCAGTTAGATTATAGTTCAGAGATTTCAGGTATTTCCCTCTGTCTACTCTAATATACCAGAAAGTAAAAAGGAATATTTATATAATGATTCAGTAATCATAATCATCCCTTAAATCCTAACTTCTCAATTACAAACATGTCTGAAATGCATCCCAAAGTATGAGTAGGAAAGCATTCCAGTTAGGGTTGCCAGATACAATACAGAACGCCCAGTTAAATTTGAATTTCCCATAAACAATGAACAATTTTTAGTAAAAATATGTCCTAAATATTGTATGGTGCACACTTACACTAAAAAAAATTATTCTTTTTTTATTTGCTCAATCTGACACACCTAGTTCCAGATAAAGGGAACAGCTTTAACAAAGGCACAGAGGTGAGAACTGCCAGGTGTGTGGCATTACAAGAGGGTCAGGCATGAGGCAGAAGGGTAGGAGATTAGGCTAGAGATAAGTAGGGACCAGGTCATGGGAATCATTTCTGCTTCTGGCTTGAGAAAATCTCCGAGGCACAGAAGGTTGGAGGAGAATGATCTACTCTGCAGACCCAGAATACACGGACACCACAAAAGGTCCTATATGTTCTGAACTCTCTCAGTTCCATCACTTCTGATCATGTCTGTGAAATCACACTTGGCTCCTTGTCCCCAAATTCCTTCTTTATTCTCCCTGCAGCAAAGCCACAGGACTGTCACATTCAGGCCCAGCCTGATCTGGACTGTAGAGAATTCAAGGAGTAGTTGATGTTACTGAGAATCCAGTCAACCTTCCTGCTGGGTGTGCCTTGGGTCCAGCTCTGTTTTTGTTTTTTTTCTTTTTCTTTTTTCTGCATCTTCCTATGATCAAGTCCTACCTTGTGAGTCAGTTAATCCTATTCAGATTGGTAACACATCCAATACCTCTGTTCCTTCCTCCAAGGCTAGGGCCAGGTATTCTAGTCAGTTCACCCACTTTTTATAGGACTCTGTTAGGCCTGTCCCTTTAAGAGATAAACTCTGGGCCAGCAAGTTTTCCCACATAGGGAAACCTTTTACTAGCTTTCTGGTCTTCTGCTTTGACTACCCTGGTGGTCTCTTAAACTGGGCTTCCAGGGGTTAACTATTGGCTTGCTCAAGTCATTGTTCCAAGCCCCAGATCCATAGCTCCAGTTGCTTGCTTTCCTTCTACTTGTTATCAGTGGTTAGCCTTGGCTACTTCACACCCATCAGCCATGGGCACTGTTCTGACTCAAGTCCAGTGGCTGAGACCCTCTCCCTGGAACTGGCACATATAGCTAGAGTTCCTGCCACAGCTGGAATGATCTTTACTCACCTTTCTGGGCTTCATTGGCTCTGAATATGTCCTCTGGGTCCTCTGCCCTCATGTCCTGTTGTCCTTTGGAAATCTGTGCCCCATCTTAAGGTCCCAGCCCACCCATTTCCTAGTCTGGTCCAACTACCCACTCACAATGTCAGTGCTCTCCACTGGCTATGGGTCAAAGCTCATGCCTAGCATAGCCAAGGAAGGCCTTCTCCAATCTGACCTCTGCCTCCCTCTCCAACCTCAGTTCTCACTGCTCTTCTATGCCCATGACAGTACATTACTCATTTTTCCCCAAGGCAGGTACTGTGTAGTTCCACATCTCCCTACAATACCTTCTTCCCACAGTGGCCATCCCTGGCCAGTGCTCCCAAACCTTTATTGATTTAAGCTGCTTTGAGATAACCTAGCCAAACTTGTTACTTTTGTTTCCATTTGTTTATTGGCCTAGAACCCTTCCAGCAAGTTCTTCTTTACTTAAGATAGGCAGATTTTATTTCATTTGTTTACTACCAACTCTGTCAGAAGCTGGTCATTGCAATATGCTGTCTTTGACTTTGTAGGGAGTCATTTTGGTCTAAGACCTGTTTTCAAATTATTATAGACAAGAGACAAAAAGTTCAGAGGAAAGAACGTTGTCAGAAGTCCAAACATTCTATGGCTTAATAGCTGTGCCACCTCTGAGATGTAGCCGCCACATCTACCAATTGAAACCTGTTCCTCCAAGACTTCCACTGATACCACTGTATTTTATGCTTGCAGAAACCCTCTTGACACTCATATACACACAAACTGGAAGAGAAAGGGAGTTAACCACCCATGTGGTAACACTTGACCAATGGGTGATGTGAGGTAGTGGACAAATTCCCCCTCTGTGTGCCATTGGCAGACAATTCTGAGGTGCATTCTAAACAGTTCCCCAGAAGGTCCCAGTGAGATTGAACCCTGGGTGCCCATGAAGCATCCCTCCTTTCCGAATCCCCATTAACATTTCCTGAAATCACTTCCCAAAATAAACTATTTGAATGAAAACCCTTGTCCCAGGCTTTGCTTTTCAGCAGACTCCAGGCTAAGGAAAGCACTAATATTAGCAGAGCTAAGACAAGGCATTAATGCTCTCCAGACTTCTCCATCCAAATCTCTCCCCTGCTTGTTCCCAGGATACTGTCCTAGAAACCCCACATTCCACACTGGCCTTCCTTCATTTCTCCCTTTCTTTTTCTCTTTGTGTATCCTTGTCTTTCTCTTTCATCTACTTTCACGTGCACACACCATGGATTTGTCGATTTCTTGTTTGGGTTTGCCATTTTTGTCTCACAAATGCAGACTACTCAGACTTTGTCATTGGAAAGGCCAATACCTTTCCCTAACAACAATAACAGCAGTAATAATAAATTGATTGACTGGTTTAAGGTTGTCAAATTTTACTTTTGCCAAATAAAGACATTTAAAGACCATCTATTTGGTCATTTTTTTTTTTATTAGAGCTGGTGTAGGTTTACAGAAAAATCATGCAGAAAGTACAGAGTTTGCATGTACCCACCCTCACACATAGTTTTCCCTATTAACATTTTGCATTAGTGTGGTACCTTTATTACAATGGATGAAAAATATTATAATTATGTTATTAACTATAGAACATAGTTTACGTTAGGGTTCACTCCTTGTGTTGTACAGTTCTATGGGTTTTTAAAATTTTTATCCTGGTAACATATATACAGTCTAAAATTTCCCACTTTAACTCTTTCAAATATACAATTCAGTGGTGTTAATCAAATTCACAATATTGTGTTACCATCACTACCACTCATTACCAAAATTTTCCATCACCCTAAACAGAAACTTTATACCAAGTAAGCATTAACTCTCCATTCTCCAATCCCAACCTGCTCCTGGTAACCTGGATTCTAATTTCCTGATTCTATAAATTTACGTATTCTAATTATTCCATAAAAGTGAAATCATACAATATTTGTCCTTTTGTGTCTGACTTATTTCACTCAACATGATGTCTTCAAGATTCATCTCTGTCGTAGCATGTATTGGAACTCCATTCCTTTTTACAGCTGATTAATATTCCATTGTATGCATATACCACATTTTGTTTATCCGTTCTTCCATTGATGAACACATGAGTTGCTTCCACTTTTTGGCAATTTTCAATAATGCTGCTATGAACATCATTGTGCAAATATCTGTTCAAGTTCCTGCTTTCCATTCTTTGGGGTATATACCTAGAAGTAGGATTCCTAGGTCACATGGTATTTCTATATTTAACTTTTTGAGGAGCCAGAAAACTGTCTTCCACAGCAGCCGCACCATTTTACATTCCCACCAATAATATGTGAGAGCTCCTATTTCTCCAAATCCTCTCCAACACTTGTTATTTTCCATTTTTTAAATTGTAGCCATTCTAATGAGTGTGAAATGGTATTTCATTGTGTTTTTTATTTGCATTTCTCAAATGGCTAATGATATTGAGCATCTTTTTATGTGCTTATTGGCCATTTGTTTGTATTTGAAGAAATATATATTCCAGTCCTTTTCCCACTTTTACCTTGGGTTGTTTGTCTTTTTGTTGTTGAGTTGTAGGAGTTCTTTATATATTCTGGATATTAAACCTTTATCAGATATATGGATTATAAATATTTTCTCCCATTCTTCAGGTTGCCTTTTCACTTTTTTTGATAATGTCCTTTGACACAGAAAAGTTTTTAGCTTTGGTGAAGTCACATTTATCTATTTTTTCTTTTGTTGGTCATACTTTTGGTGTAAGATCTAAGAAACCATTGCCAACTACAAGTCTTGAAGATGTCCCCCTAAGTTTTCTTCTAGGATTTTATAGTTTAGTTCTCAGAATTGGGTTTTTGATCCATTTTGAGTTAATTTTTGTATATGGTGTGAAGTAAGGGTCCACTTCCCTTCTTTTGCACACTGATATCTGGTTTTCCCAGCACCATTTGTTGAAGACATCATTCTTTCCCCATTGAGTGGACTTGTCACCCTTGTCAAAAACTAATTGGCCATAGATGTGAAGGTATATTTCTGAACTCTTAATTTGATTCCATTGGTCTGTATGTTGGTCCTTGTGCCTTTGCCACACTGTTTTAATTATTGTAGAATTGTAATAAGTTTTAAAATCAGAAAGTTTGAGTCTTCTAACTTGTTTCTTCTTCAAGATGGTTTTGAGTATTCAGGGCCCCTTACCTTTCCATATGGATTTGATGATTGGCTTTTGCATTTCTGCAAAGAAAGCTGCTGGAGTTTTGATTGGGATTGCATTGAATCGGTAAATTACTTCAGAGAGAGTCGATATCTTAACATTTACTCTTCCAATCAATGAACATGGAATTTCCTTCTATTTATTTAAGGCTTCTTTCATCTCTTTCATCAACACTTTATAGTTTTAGATGTACAAATTCTTTACATTGTGCTTAAATTTATTATTAGATATTTTATTCATTTAGTTGCTATTGTAAATAGAATTGTTTTCTTGACTTCCTCTTCAGATAGTTCTTTACTAATGTATAGAAACACCACTGATTTTTGCCTGTCGATCTTATAACTCACCACTTTCCTGGATTGGTTTATTAGCCCTAGTAACTCTGTTGTGAATTTTTCAAGATTTTCTATATGTCATGTCAGGTCATCCGCAAATCCAATTTGGATGCCTTTTAATTTTTGTCTTGCCTAATTGCTCTAGCAAGAACTTCCAGTACAATCGTGAATAACTGTGGAGGTAGTAGGCATCCTTGCCTTGTTCCTGAAGATTTCAGTCTTTTGCCATTGAGTATGATGTTTGTGTGGGCTTTTCAAGTATGTCCTTTATCATGTTAAGGAAGTTTCCTTTACATCTTCATTTTATTAAAGAAAGGACATGGTAACACCAAAAACACAGGAAGGATATAATCTCAGGTGAGGTGATAGTTCCCAAATTAGCATAATCTTAGCTTTCTGAAAATTTCACCACAATATCCTTCATTTTTTTCATTTTGTGGAGGGTTGATAATATTTGGCGAGCACAGTCATTGCCTGTTTCTTCTCAAGTCCTTCGTGGACTCTGCCTGCCTTTGCAACCCCCTTTCCCTTAATTCCTTTCTAGTAAGTCACCCAGCTCTATTCCCTTCAGTACTTGCAAAAGGGTTTGCATTTGTCTTACCCAATGCTTTCTTCTCACCAAAGCCATAACATTTTTGAGATTTCAAGTCCAAGAAAATAAATCAAAACCAAAAACAAAGCAATAAAAGGCATTTTGTCTTTATTTGCTTTACTGTGTGTTTTTTATTGCTATTAAGATGAGAATTCAGGGAAATGATAGTAATCTATGTTCTTAGCATCAGAAGAGCAGAGGTGAAGTAACAGCTCTGTTATTTATCAGTTGCATGATGTTGGAGAAGCCCCCCCATCTCTAGTAGTCCTCCTGCCTTTATGTGTGTGTGTGTTTTCCCGCAGATGTGCCTTAGTTTTCTGGTAATCTCATAAATAACCAAAGCGTAGGGCTATGATGGCTGGAATTTGTACTCTGCTGTCATGGCCTCTCTGATCTTGAGAACCTTCTGCCTCAGGCCTTCCCCTGGGGGAGTGGCCACAGTCCTCTACTCTGTTAGGAATTCATAGCTTCTCTGCTATTAGTTGTGTGGCTGCTCTTTCTCTTCACACTGATTGGGTATATATTTACTTTATTTTAAAATTATTTGTAGCTTGGCATTTCTGTGTTGGTTTTGTGCACTCTTAATCTGTTTAGCCTGCTTAAATTATTTTTCTATGAATTAGTGTTCTAGTTTGCTAATGCTGCCAGAATGCAAAACACCAGAGATGGATTGGCTTTTATAAAAGGGGGTTTATTTGGTTACACAGTTACAGCCTTAAGGCCATAAAGTGTCCAAGGTAACACATCAACAATTGGGTACCTTCACTGGAGGATGGCCAATGGTGTCCAGAAAACCTCTGTTAGCTGGGAAGGCATGTGGCTGGCATCTGCTCCAAAGTTCTAGTTTCAAAATGGCTTTCTCCCAGGACATTCCTCTCTAGGCTGCAGTTCCTCAGAAATGTCACTCTTAGTTGTACTTGGGATATTTGTCCTCTCTCAGCTTCTCTAGAGCAAGAGTCTGCTTTCAACGGCTGTCTTCAAACTGTCTCTCATCTGCAGCTCCTGTGCTTTCTTCAAAGTGTCCCTCTTGGCTGTAGCTCCTCTTCAAAACATCACTCACAGCTGCACTGAGTTCATTCTGTTTGTCAGCTCATTTATATGGCCCCACTGATCAAGGCCCACCCTGAATGGGTGGGACCACACCTCCATGGAAATTATCCCATCAGAGTTATCACCTACAGTTGGGTGAGGCTCATCTCCAAAGAAACACTCAAAGAAATCTAATCAAAACTGATAACGTCTGCCCACACAAGATCACATCAAAGATAATGGCATTTGGGGGACACAATACATTCAAACTGGCACAATTAGTATCCTGTTTTATTTTCTAGTTTTTAATTCTCTAATCTTTATATATTTTTGAAACTCTTCCCTGTGATTATCTATCATTTTATATGAATATGTTTGTTTCTTATTAATCACCTTTATATATTTTAATTCTTTTCCTTTTTACTCCCAATGTGCTAACCTCTTTTGACTTCAATTCCTTTCATTTTTACCATTTTGTTTGTTTCAAATTAGTTACATTGGATTTTAAATTTGGGTCCAGGTGGAGATCAGATATAACAATGGGAAACTGAGGCCACAATGCATGAGAAAAAATAGCTTGTTACTCACAAATCCCAGAGAGAGAGGGATACCATGAGGTATTGATGAGAAGTGCAATTGGCTGGGGTGGCTCAACCAGCAGGTGGGAAGCACACAAGCAGAACCAGAGGGACCTGTGGCCTTGTGCCTTTGATGTGGTACAGGGGTAAGATGTTAGATTTCTCACAGGAGTCAAGGATGGTTAGTTAAAGCAAATGCATGAAAAGAGAAAAGGGCAGAGGGTTCAAGGGCTGTGGGGAAGGTTAGCTTATCATTTGAGCCCCTCTGTGGGTTTTGAGTGAGGTGTGTGGGTGGTGTGGGTGGTGGCCACAGATACGGATTTGGGCTCTGGGTGAGTTGTGCTCCAGGACTGGAAAGCTGCTTATTAACTAGGCCAAAGGTCAGTGTTGAGGCAAGTGACTTAGCCAAAGTAAGATGAATGTCAAGGCAGTACACAAAAATTTTGATAGTTGTAACACTGTTGAATTTTATTTAATAGCTTATTATAAGTATTTATCCTTTTAAATTATGTTTTTGTTACCTTTCCCTATCATTTCTACCATTTCTTTGTAACCTGATTTTATAATTTTTCAGGGAAGAAAATTTTTTTAATGCCCAGATCCCAGGCCAAGATATGTTAATTTTCTTTTACCTTTTAGACAGGGGGCTGTGTCTGATAACAACTTTCATTGCCTCATTCTTTAAATGTTTGGACTTCATTCATGCTATGTCCAATATTACATCCAACATCTCTTCGACTGTGGACCCAAAGCACTGCTTTCTGTCCCCATGCTTCCCATAAAACTCAATTCCCTTGGTTATGAAAATCATCAAAGACCCCCAGGATAGCCAAAGCTTCACACAATTGGTTTATTTCCAACTGCTTCCCAAGTTTTGGGCCTTAGGGATGTCTATCACTTTCTTATTAACTTCATTATATATTTTAAAAATATGCATGCTATAGTTTATCTAGAATTTTTAGCTGTTGTGTATTGGGAGAATTTTCAGGACATGTAGTATATCATACAGCTGGAAATAGAAGTCTTCTATCTGATTATTGCTTAATGTTACCATGAATAGGAAATTAAAGGACTTGATTGAAAATCTCTTTTCACTGATATTTATCTCCTATAGTTCTGAACCTTTCACTCAATGCTTTACATTTACAAAAAAAGGACAAGGATAAGGTTATTTCACTAATATTTGGTCAATAATTCCCCCAAAACAATGGACATTAAAATATAAATTTATTTTATCTATATTTTTAAATCTCATAATAAATTTCACTAAATAAATTATCAAAAAAGATTTTATTAAAAGGTTCTGACTTCAGCATAGGAAACAATAGTTTCTTGAATCAGGAAAAACAGAGTGATTATTTTATGGAAAAATATTCTGTGAAAGCGTAATTGTTGAGAAATACATCTCTTTGCTTATCTCTTCCATGAGGATCAATCCTTACGCACTCCCAAATATGAGTTGGAAATAGTTATTTTTCCAAATGATGGAATAATATCTTTAAGACAGGATAAACAGAGGCAAACAATAGGAAATCTACATGTTTGGCAGAATGATATTGAATGTGTAAATTTCTGAGGGTTTTTGAACCGATAGAACACAAAGTGTATCTATTGAGGGAAGTAGTCTCTTGGGAGGGACCACAAATTTTTAAGGGCCTTTTCCCTTTTCCTGTATCATAGGCAATTTTTCTTCTGTCTAACGTAGATGCAGAAACATTCATTAAAGGTAATCATATCTATAATTGGCCATTAACTATTCACCTTTCATCATCAACTGACCTTATTTCAATAAATGAAACTGAACTTGATCTAGGGCCACTGAAGTCTGGACTTCAAAGTGAATGTGTATGATTTTAATGGGTACAGTTCATCATTTGACTTTTCATCATCTAGCATTAATATCTGGCAGCACTTTTATTTTCCTTAGAGACAATCTTCTCAAATGGATATATTTTATTTGCTCAAATTTTCCCTTATTTGCCTCAGTTGAATAGGAAAAGAATTCCATTAGAGACTTCTATAGGCATCTAATTTACCTAGTACAGGATGCTTTCATCTATCCCAGTAGATTTCAACACAGTATAATTTTGCCTCTCATGGAACATTTAGCAATGTCTGGAGACAATTTTTTTTTCATTTTTTTATTGTAGAATATAACATATATACATAAAAGTGATAACTTTCAAAGTGTGATTTAACAAGTAGTTAGAGAGCAATTTTCAAAGAATGTTATGGGTTGCAGTTCCACCATTTCAGTTCTTTCCTTCCAGCTATTCTAAAACCATAACAACTAAGAAAAAATCATATAAAAATTCAGTATTCATAATCCTTTGTTAAATTCTATCTTGTCTGTTGCTACCCCTTCCTCTAGTTTAATCACTTTCCTGATCTTCAGGGATGTCTAGGCAGTGACCACCTTAACTTGTTCATGTTGAAAAGGGGTGTTGACATTATGGGAAAGGGGGATGCATCTGGTTGATGTTCTTGAAAGGTTGTTGCCTCTGTGTTTTGGGACTTATCTGGCATAGTAACACTCTGGAGGATCTAAGTTTCTGAAAAATAAACTTAGTGAGTTAAATTTTTATAGAGTCTCAGATAGGGACCAGGGTATTCTTTAGGGTTTTCAAGACTACTGTTGATTTGGGCTTGTCATACTGTGGCCATTTGGCATATCTAGCTGAAACGTGCATAGGCGTAACCTCCAGGACAGCCTCTCGACTCCATTTGAAGTCTCTTAGCCACTGAAACCTTATTTTGTTGCCTTTCTTTTCTCCTTTTTGGTCAAAAAGGCATTCTCAATCCCTCAATGCCAGGGCCAGGCTCATTTCTGGGATCTGTGTCCCACATCACCAGGGAGACTCACTCGTCTGGGAATCCTGTCCCACATCAGGGGGAGGGTGATGAATCTGTTTGCACAGTTGGGTTTACAGAGAGAAAGGCCACATCTGAGCAACAAAAGAAGTTATCTGGAGGTGACTCCTAGGCGTAATTATAGGTGGGCTTAGCATCCCTTTTACAGCCATAAGTTTCCCAAGAGCAAGCTTCAAGATCAAGGGTTTCACTTATTAAGTAGGGGGTTCTTAATTTCACATAGCATATGTTTTTTCCAAGATAAACAATCAATGTCTCACATTATCTTCACTTACTTGTAAAATCATCATCAGTCTCCCTTTTAAACAATTCTCATGACCCAAAATACTGCAAAGCTCTTATCAGCTCTTAATTATTTATCCCTAATATTTGTGTGGTACTGGTGAGGTATTCCTATTTAATATAGTCTATAATATGCAATATGTATTTTTACCTATATAGCATTCTGTTGTTAACTCTTTGTACCAGTGTCATATCTTAGAAGTAGATCATGTAAGCACTTGTGAGATACATACCTTTAAACAAACCCTTGCAATCATGTTCGCCTTCAATGCAGCACTGATACTTACAATCCCATTAATGAACAATCATCACCCCAGTCCATTCCCATACCTTTAAGTTCATGCTCATCAACATGTCTGTGCATATTAGGTTAACATTCCCCCTTTATTAGCTTCTGTCTACCTCTAGGTCCCCTATATATATTATAAGACACTGATTTTACATTGTTCAGGGAGTTCACATTAGTGGCAACATACAATATCTCTCCTTTTGTGTCTGATTTATTTCACTCAGCATTAGGTCTTCAAGTTTCATCCATGTCATCATGTTTCAGGACCTCACTCCTTCCTACTGCTGCATAGTATTCCATTGTATGTATATATCACATTTTGTTTATCCACTCATCTGTTGAAGGATACTTGGATTGTTTCCATCTCTTGGCAATTGTGAACAATGCTGCTACGAACATTGGTGTGCAAATGTCTGTTCATGTCATTGTTTTCAGATTTTCTGTATATATACCAAGAAGTGGAATTGCCAGATAGTGGGGTAGCTCGATATCTAGTTTTCTGAGTAACCACCAAACTGTCTTCCACAGTAGCTGTACCACTATACATTCCCACCAGCAATGAATAAGAGTTCCAATTTCTCCACATCTTCTCCAGCATTTGTAGTTTCCTGTTTGTTTAATGGCAGCCATTCTCATTGGTGTGAGATGATATCTCATTGTGGTTTTGATTTGCATTTTCTTAATAACTAGTGAAGATGAATGTTTCTTTTCATGTGTTTTTTAGCTATTTGTATTTGTTCATTTTTTTCCATATCTTTTGCCCATTTTATATTTGGGCTGTTTGTACTATTGTCATTGAGTTGTAGGATTTCTTTATATATGCAGGATATCAGTCTCTTATCAGATATTTGGTTTCCAAATATTTTCTCCCATTGAGATGGCTGCCTCTTTACCTTTTTGACAAATTCCTTTGAGGCACAGAAGCTTTTGATTTTGAGGAGTTCCCATTTATCCATTTTTTATTTCATTGCTTGTGCTTGAGTGTAAGGTCTAAAAGCTACTTTGGAGACATTTTTGCTTGTCACAACTTGGGAGTGGGGACACACTACTAGCATCTAGTGGGTAGACCCTACAATGCACAGGACAGCCCCCAACAATAAATTCTCATCTGGTCCAAAATGTCAATTTTGCTGAGGATGAGAAACCCTGATCTAGCCTGAAATAATTTAAGAGACAGAATTCAAGTCTTGTTCCTTCTTGGTCCCAGGTGGCTTTGAAGGGACTTCTAATTCATTTAAAGTCTGCCAGGTCAGAGTCTATGCTCTTGATTTTAACATTTTCACACCAAAGTGTTAAGGCCAATATTTGGTCTTTTTCATTTTTCTAGCTCAAGGAAGTTAACACTTATATGCTCTAATTCAAAGTTTCTCAAAACAGAGTCCTTGGGTCGCTAATGAATGGCAAGGGATCACTGGAGACCCGCAAACTGACCTAAAAATGTAACTCTTTGTATCAGTATTTCTAGGATATTCACGTGCAGTTCCATAAGCATTTATTGAATTCTGTTTCATGAGTTTTTTTGTTTTGTTTTGTTTTGTTTTTTTACTGGAAGTGTAATGAGTAGAGTCTTCATCTTCAGCTGTGGAATCTTTTGTTCTGCCTAAGTCAGTCTCAGTAAAAAAATAGTTTGGGAACCACTTCTACAGCAACTCACCCTTCTATAACCTCCTCCTGCCCAGCCTCCTGCCTAGATATATATGTACATTCTTTATCTCTGCTATTCTTGACTGATACAGATCTCGGTCTTTCTTCAAGACCCACCTCAAGTCCTCTCACACTTATTAATGTAGTCTGTTATTTGTCCATTCATTAAGTACATTGAGAATCTACCAAGCACCATGGCCACAATGCAAAGGGCTGGGGACATAAGAAAAAAACAAACAGGCAGAGTTCCTTGAGCAGCTCATTGTCTGTGGAGAAATTTTGACCTCTGTTAACACTTCCTTTTCCCTGTTACTCCATAATTTAATACTTGATCATGTCTTGCTATTTATTACACTTAGATTAACTTCTATGTGTTGATTTATCATCTTAAACTAGAACAAAATAACTTTTGGGGCTAGGGTTGCCGAATAAAATGTAGGATGCTCAGTTAAATTTCAATGCCAGATAAACAATAACTTTTTTAGTATAAGTGTGTCCCATGCAATAATAAATTATTCATTGTTTATCTGACATTAAAATTTAACTGGTAATCTTGTATTTTTACTAGCTAAATATGGCAATCTTGTTTAGGGCAAGGGTTGGCTAATATTTTCCTTATATCTCCAAGGATGTGTGACAGAGGGCTTGATGTGCAGTCAGTGTCTCAGATGTCATTCCTTTGATGTAGGTAAAAAGGTAAAATATTCTTTCTCCAATGATAGGGTTAATGAGTTATTTGTTCTAGTTCATACTCACATCACAGTTAAGTCATTTGTGATCTGAAGTAAGGAGTAGATTTCCAAAAAATTATGGCATTCTGGATGTGACTTCTAAAATAGCAAATTAGGAGAGGAGAGAATCCAGGCCTAGGGATTTGCGGGGGAGGGAGGTTAATTGGGGGAGTGGGGGTGCATTTGTCTTTCAGTTCTTATGTTACAAATCAGAGTTTCACATGGGGCATTGGTATATTGATAATGCAGGGAAAAACTTATTTCAGGCTCAGTTATTTGGATAATTAGTCATGGAAATTTAACCCCAAATGTCTTTTTTTTTTCATTTAGCACTTTGCTATCAATGAACATTATGATATTTCTGTAGTGAACATTATGACTGAAAATTCCCTAGAGCCTTATTTGGGGTTACTCCTGAAATCTCAACACTGATGAAATGACGTGACTTGAATGCCAAGAAAGCACAGTCATTGCCAAATAGCTTCTGGATAAGAGCCTCCATTCTGAGCCCAGCGGGTCAGAGTTTCTATTTGCAACACCAATATGAGTATTGCCTTTTGGAGCCTGAAAATGCCCTGCTACCTGAAACTTGTCAGTAAATGTTCCACATTTAGCAGAGTACAACACAAACAGAAACTACAGTCACACAAAATGCTGTGACAACTTTTCAATATTCGAGCTTTCTCATACATAGTTTTCATAGTCAGGAGTACTGCTTTCTAGTCCTGGCCCTATAAATGGGTGTTGTTGTTTGCAAGAGGAAGGGGTGTCAGAGATGTGATGATTGCCTGCCTATTTAGAGCCTCCTGGGTATTCCACAGCCTCCCTGTCAGGGCCTACCAGCTGTTGAAATTGCTCCTTGTGCCCAAAGCTTTAGATGGATTTCTGTGGGGAGATGACAGAGGAAGTGTAGACCAGATGGCTCCAAAGGTCTTTTCCAGCTCTGTGGCTCACATCATCAGTCCTATTAAAATTGAAAGGTATTAGCTTCCCATCTGCCTTGAGTTGCTGGAAAGGTTTATTTGTATTTGTTCTAGGTAATATCCAGATGGAAAACAAAGAAACCAAATGATTTCTTAAAGTCAGGGAGATGGGAAAACTTTATTGTCTTTAGAGTACAACAAATCCTCTATTACCCTACATAGTTGGGCAATGTTTTTCATATTAACATAAACTTTAACTGATTACCAAATTTCAAAGCATTTGAACATAATAAAATATGCTTAAAAATTATAGCCAACACGTTTTTAAACACTCTATTCTGGAAATTTTCAGAAATGCACACAAGTAGAAAGAATAGTATAATGAATCTCCATGTATAATGAATCCCCATGCATCTATCACTCAGCTTCAACACCTATCACTATTTTTCCAGTCTTGTTCTATCTACAGCGACCACTGTTTTCTCCTAAAGCACTTTGAAACAAACCTTAGACATTATTTTATTTCACCCTTGCATACTTCAGTGTGCATCTCTAACTGATAAGGATTTTTTTTATGTAACTACCATGCTCTTAAATTTTACTGTGATTTCTCTAGGTAGTTGTCCTAGTTTGCTAATGCTGCAGAATGCAAAACACCAGAGATGGATAGGCTTTTATAAAATGGGGGTTTATTTCGCTACACAGTTACAGTCTTAAGGCCACAAAGCGTCCAAGGCAACACATCAGCAACCGGGCACCTTCACTGGAGGATGGCCAACGGCCTCCGGAAAACCTCTGTTAGCTAGGAAGGCAGCTGGCATCTGCTCCAAAGCTCTGGCCTCAAAATGGCTTTCTCCCAGGACGTTCCTTTCTAGCAAGCTTGCTTCTCTTCAAAACATCACTCCCAGCTGCACTCTCTTTTCTCTCTTTGAGTCAGCTCATTTATATAGCTCCACCAATCAAGGCCCACCCCGAATGGGTGGGGCCACGCCTCCATGGGAACATCTCATCAAAATTATCTCCCACAGCTGGGTGGGGCACACTCCAAGCAAATCTAACCAACACCAAAACTTCTGCCCCACACAAGACTACAAAGATAATGGCATTTGGGGGACACAATACACTCAAACCGGCACATTCCACCCCCTGGAACCCAAAATGACATTATCTTTCCAAATACAAAATACATTCATTCCATCACAATACCACAAAAACTCAAATCATTTCAGTAACAAAAGTTAAGTACAAAATCCCATCAAAATCAATTTAGGCGTGGTCAGTCCCAAGGCACAATCTTTCTTTAGCTGTGGATCTGTGAACTTAGAACAAGTTACGTGCTTCCAATATACAAAGGAGGGACATTCATAGGATAAACATTCCCATTGCCATAAGGAGAAACAGTAAGGAAAACAGGGTTAACAGGAGCAAAACAGTTCTTAAAACCCGCAGGACAAACTCCATTAGATTTCAAAGTCCAAGAGTCATTTACAGAACAATGTTGCATCCTTGGGGCTTGAGAGAGTGGGAGCCTAACCCTTCCCAAGGGCCTTTTCGGCAGCCCGTTCCTCTCCAAACGCTGGGGTGAGTGCTCCAACATTTCCACACATTGGGGAGACCACCTTCTCGGCCCCACCCTCCTCAAACATCGGGGCAGCTCCCGGATTCCCTTCCATCTCCGGGGCACACGCTCAACCCCTTCAGAACAGTGTGGTGGCAGCCAGGCTCTCCCCAATTCCCTGGGAATGTGCTCCACCCTCTTTCTGACCTCAGGTGGCAAAACTCTTCCAGAGCATGGAGGCGGAAGGCCCGCCCTCGACCTCCAGGGCAAACTCACCCTTTCCATGCATGTGGGCTGCTCCGCTCTCCCAGCCCGAGACCTCCTGACTCCAGACCTCAACCTCCATGGCTCTGTCTTTGAAGAAATTTTTCCTTCAGTTTGTTCCTTGTCTGTCTCCTCCAGTCCAGACCAGCAATGGCTCCGTCTATAAAGATCTCGCAAAAATTCTGTTGGCTTTGCATGAAGCATGCAGGGGTCAAAGCCATCAGACAGTAGGAGTTTCCACAAATCCTTTCTGCTTAACTCCTTATCCAATCTTGGCTTGTCCTCAGGTTGGGCTGTAGCTTCTGGGATTCTACCCACTGGAAGCCCGTAATTTTCCAAGCCATCAACTTCTGGTTTCTTTGAACCCAAGAGTTCAGTTCTAAGTTTATCTCTCTCTGCTCGCATTTTACTATAAGCTGCAAGGAGAAGCCAGGATACGTCCTCCACACGTAGTCTGGAGATCTCCTCAGCTAAGTATTCCAAGTTGTTGCTTCCAGATTCTTCCTTCCATCTGACACCAGGACTCAATTTTGCCAAATTCTCTGCCACTTTAAAACAAGGATCGCCTTTCTTCCAGTTTACAACACATTCATCATTTCTGTTCAAGTCCTCATCAGAAGTATCTTTAGAGTCCATATTTCCACAAACAGTCTCTTTAAAGCAGTTTTGGCCTTTTCTATCAAGCTCCTCACAATTCTTCCAGAGTCTTCCCCTTATCCATTTGAAAAGCCATTCCAACATGTTTGGTATTTGCAAACACAGCAGCAAAAGCACCCCACTTCTCTGGTACCAAAATCTGTCCTAGTTTGCTAATGCTGCAGAATGCAAAACACCAGAGATGGATAGGCTTTTATAAAATGGGGGTTTATTTCGCTACACAGTTACAGTCTTAAGGCCACAAAGCATCCAAGGCAACACATCAGCAACCGGGCACCTTCACTGGAGGATGGCCAATGGCGTCCGGAAAACCGTTGTTAGCTGGGAAGGCAGCTGGCGTCTGCTCCAAAGCTCCGGCCTCAAAACAGCTTTCTCCCAGGACGTTCCTCTCTAGCAAGCTTGCTTCTCTTCAAAACATCACTCCCAGCTGCACTCTCTTTTCTCTCTTTGAGTCAGCTCATTTATATAGCTCCACCAATCAAGGCCCACCCCGAATGGGTGGGGCCACGCCTCCATGGGAACATCTCATCAAAATTATCTCCCACAGCTGGGTGGGGCACACTCCAAGCAAATCTAACCAACACCAAAACTTCTGCCCCACACAAGACTACAAAGATAATGGCATTTGGGGGACACAATACACTCAAACCGGCACAGTAGTCTATAATTTAGATAGTATTTTGGGGATAAATTGTTTAAAATTAGAAAATGTCAACTAAAGCATTTGTTATCACATGCATCAAAATTAACAGTAATTGCTTAATATCATCTAATAACCTGTCTGTGTTCAAATTTCCCCAGTTTTCCCCAAAATATGTTTGGTTTACCCTAACCAGGATCCAAGCAAAATTCACACATTGCATTTGGTTGGGCTCTTAAGTTTCTTTTATAGTGAACATAATTTAATCTTTTTTTGTTGGACAATTTGGAAAACATTTTAGGATTTCAGAGAATTGAGGGATCCTTAGTGTACTAATAATTGTGTTGTACATGGTCAAATATCTGTCAATAAGCTGTTATAGTATATAAAACGTTACATTGTAAGCTTAGAAGTTTGGGATAGAGAACTTCTTAAGAGTGACACACAACAAACCAAAATGCTGCCATAGCCTTTGTCTTATAATCTCTTTTATAAAATGTATAAGGACTTAGTAGAATTCTGTTGGCTTTGCTGTACAAATGCTTTAGTTGAAATTTTCCAGTTTTAAACAATTTACCCCCAAAATACTAATGAAAGTCTAGACTACCTAGAGAAATCACAGTAAAATTTAAAGACATTTCCATTGCAGGATTTTTATGGGAGTAAGGTGTTTCAAGGAGAGATTAATGGGTCATTTGATTACTGGTAGAGTCAGTTCCCTGGCCCCTTTCCTTTTGATCTTTTTTTTCAGGGTTTTACTGGATATACGAAGGTAAAACTATCTCTATTTGCAAATATTTGTGGAAGATTCAAATGATTCCATGCAAATCACTATAAACAATAAGAGATTTTAATAAAGCAACAAGTTATAAAGTAAACATACAAAAATGAAAGTCCTTCATTTAAGAACCAGTAACATATTCAAAGACATAATGAAACAAAAGGCCCCTTTCATAGCAGAAAGGAGCAAGTAAAGAAAATAGCTAGGCATAACATTAACAAGATATGTCCGAAATCTATATGAGTAAAACTATAAAACAGATCAGAAATACATGACATTATATTTAAACAAGTGGAAAAACATTCCATGTTCTTGGATAAAAAGAGGCAAACTCCTGAAGATACTGGTTCTTTCCAAGTTAATTTTATAAATTTAATATGATGCCAATAAAATCATCTGTCAGCCCCTTTTGGAGATTGCTTCAGCTGCAGAGAGCCACTACACCTAAGGTCACCTCACCTTCCTAGGGCAGCCTACATCCAATACTGATCAAGGCAGGTACATAAAGACCAGGCCCCTGCTCTAATGGGAAACAACTCTCCAGCCCCAGAGCTCCCGGCAAGTTCTACTGGGGCTTCCATTGGCTCTATTCCTTCTTCAACTTTCTGCTCCTTTCCTTTGCCTTACACAGGAGTTGATCCCCAGAATGCTCCCTAATAAACTTCCTACTCATTAACCTCCATCTCAGAGTCTGCTTCTATGGAAATCCAAAATGTGATACAGTCTCTTTTGGATTTTGAGCTGTGATCTCTGAATCCTC